>NW_009923071.1:0-23852 GCF_000696875.1 Nestor notabilis | reverse complement strand
TCCCTACATTAATTTGAGGTCACAACTGTTCAAGAAAAATATTTTCTTCTGCCCGGTCCCTTTGAGCTGCTTCTTCTCTTGTAACCTTGCAGAAGGACTCAGTGGAAAGTTGCTGTGGTCACTTCACTGAACACAGGAAAAACTGATTGAACTTTTTACCTTTTGGTTATGTTTTTGATCTGTAGCCCACATGATCTCATTAAGACCATATTATTTAGCTTAAACTTCAGGTACTTGACCATTTCTCATAGTAGCCCCAGGCTGGGCATAGTGTAATATTGCTCAGGCAGGCAATATGCCCTTCCTGGCAGGGCAACATGTCATAAAGTATCTGCTGGGATATGACAGAAGTAGGTTGGGGGATGGAAGCTGGAATAAAGAGGCTCAGACGCTTAAGAGAGCTTGCAAGAAGAGGTCAGTGCCCACCAGATGATAGGATACTGAATCCCAATTACTCAGGAATGCTCAGCATGGGCTACCTGATGCAGACAGCAATAAATCTTATGACAGGCATTAGGAACACCTGGTTTCAGATGAGAACACCTTTCTTAGTTCAATCTAAATCAATCTTTTTTTTTTTCCCCTTGCCTGAACTGATCTCTATCTAGTGGGGGATGAAGGGGAAGAAAAACAAGCAGGTGATCTTATTATGGGTCTTGTCAGCCTCACTAATGCAAAACAGGCAATAGGCAGAAGAGACAAAAAGGAGAGGGTTTAACCAGTGCAATAGTTCCTGTCATCTGCCTTGCTATTTGAGAGGAGCTTCTTTAACAACTGCCTTCAAATTGGCACATGTCACAACACTGGACTTTGTCCAGCCCATGCTCAGATGTCGGATGAGCTTTATGGTCATGAGTCCATCCATTAGAAGCTTTTAACATTGCTGACCTCCTGAATATCTTAGGTCCATTGTTCTACCTGGAGAAGAAGTGGGGAGATAAACACAGTTCAGCCACTGTCAGCTCTGCTGATGTAAATCAAAATAGTGATGGTGATTTCAGGGAGCTGAGTCTGGCCACATTCACTGTGGTCTTACCCTGCTTTTAAATGACAAAAAGATAGCTGCAAATTAAAACTTTTTAATAAAGCCATAAGCACTACAATTGACTGTTTACAGATTTGTATCTTCTATCTTTGCTGTCTGAAAAAGGTATAAGCTCAGATTTAAGTATTTTCCCTGTACTGGTATTGGTAGGATCTTTGTCCTCCAGCATGCCCTCAGAAAAGTTGCTAATCTCTTGGAGATCTCCACTGTTCCATGAAATTCTGCTTATACTGGTCAATTGTTGTGGTTTAAAGCCAGCACTGCACCAGCTACTAAGAAGGAGAAAAAATTACTCCTACAGCTGAACCCAGGACATCAATAGATTCAAAATTTACTGAGGGAGAGACATACGCACATGCACACAAAGAGATAGATAGAAAATTATGTCATGAGCTTATTCCTTGACAAACTGCCTGAAAATCAGTCAGTGGCAGCTGGGATTGGGCTCCAGTGTGTTCCTCATTTTTTCTTTCTAAGTTTTCTCTCTTTTTTTCCCAAAATAATTTTCTTTTCTTTCCCTCAAGATGGGCTCTTCCCTTTTAAAGAATTTCCATGAGCTCCCTTGAGAGAATTTCCCATGTAACAGGTAAACATACGACCCAGTTACAAATGGAAAATGTATTCATAGCCTCATGGTGGCCTATAGACGTGTGACTGTCCTAGCCTTGTTGCCTGTCAGCATCCATTGCAAACAGACATCCAGTTCTGACCCTGGCAAACATATCCATAAAATACCATGATCAGAAAGGGTAGTTTAAGGCCTTACACAAGGAAGGAAACGCTCTCTGTGGCAGTTTGGAGCTATCTGCCTTCCCCATTGCACCTTTTGAGCTGTATTCCCAAGAGCTCCAAGCAGAGGAACCACTTCATGTGCCAGCCTGAAGCAGCATAGCTACCCACACCATTGGCTGTGTATAAAAGGCACTGGAAAGCCTGCCACATAGGATCATTTCAGTAATGGTTCTCACTGGGCTACCTAGCTGATAATCTTCTCCCCCTGGTATACACAGCAACACAACTCAGCACTCAGAGCTACAGGAGCCACTGAAAAGCACAGTAAATTAAGTACAATTAGCAGGGCACACATCACCACTGCTAGCATAATAGTCTTGTAATTATTCTGACAGCACTTATTTTTTGGGCCATTTCTCAAGTCAGTGATTTTTGTAAATGAATATCATTGTTATGAAGTCACTTTTCAGAAAGAGTATCCCAGGGTACAGTGGAGACTTAAGGAAGAAGGATTTAGACCTGATTCAAATAAACATTTCCGTTCCTATCTGGAGAGAGTACCCATTAGACTGCCAGGTGAATTCCAGAAGGACAACTACAAGAAGAACCCATTACCTGGTTCTTCCTGACTAAAGCAGTGTTTAGATGCTGAATTTCTGAGTTGTGTCCTGATGGCACTGCGATACAGACTGCAGGAGAAAATCAGGCTAGTGATGTAAATAGTCATGTGTTAGGACTGCCCATGTCCAGCAGCAGGTCTCTCATGTTGGTCCCCAGCAGGACTGTGAAACTCATTGTCATTATGGGATGATGTAACTGAAGTGCACAACCTTTCATACTCAGCTCAAGACATTTTCTCACTGCTTGGAAGCTCCTGTTCATTACCCATTGCTGCTTACAAAAGCACTCTGCACTTAGCCTTTGGTTTACATTTAACGTGTCTCTCTTAAGGAGTGTACCCAAATAGAAGCCAGGCTGGCTAGGCTGAACACTGGGGTTTAGTGTCTGAAGTGCATCACTGGAAACACAGAGACACAATAAGTTTTTACGACTATCACAACAGCGATGGGCTAGCATCTTCAGCATTTCAGATTCCTTCTGAAGCCAATGGAGTCTGTCCATCTTTGCAGCCACTGGGAACTTATTAACTCTACTGCTGTTTTGGTGCCCAAATATAGATGGAGGTGACTGACTTCAGGCAGCAAGGGTCAAAAAGCTGTGGCTAGTACAGCTAACAATATAATTATTTGGAAAGGTTCATCACATTTACTACTACATACTGACTTATCTGTACTGAGTGATTGAGTGGTGAACATTTGTTCCATTTTTTACAACAGAATAAGGGTAAACTGAGGACTTACCTGTTGAGAACATAAAAATACCCAAGTAAAAAGTGACTGAAAATACAAGATCTCACCCCAGAAATAAATTGCACTAATAAAAATGTTAACATTTATGATAATCCTCTCTGCATAGCAGAAGCCAGGCATGAACAAATGCCTGGAAAGATAAGAGGTAAACAGCCAAATAAAAACTTCAAGAAGCAAAGGAGAATCTTCATAGTTTAAGTGGGGGGTTCTGACTTCTTAGTTCACAATTTACTACTACTGACGGTTTCCTACATACTTAGAGATTGGAGGCATATAGAATTTTAGGCAATGGAACGCCAGATGCATTTCTTATCTAGAGAGGAGGGGCCACTAGGTGGCACAAAAGTTGCCTAATTTCATCAAATTCTCTGGTTTTGAGACTGAAAAATGACACTCCAAGGGGTGAACTATGGCTTTATAACTACAACATTGTAACGCAGCCAGCAGAGGAAATACACGGATGTTCAGAGGGCTGAAATTCTTTAATTCCATTCTGAACACTGTAGGATTAGTGTGGTTTTGTTATTGTTGTCCCCTCCCTCCAAAAAAGCTGATTTGTTTTTTAAAGAACCAAAAATGCATAATCAGAAAGTAGACAGATTAATTGTACTAAAATGTGGAAGTAAGTATGATGTGTCAAACAAAGAATATTGTGCCAAACAAAGAATAATCTGGCAAGACACCCTGGCTTCAAGAATGCAGGATTAATTTAAAGAGGTGAGAATGACATCAGGAAAAAAGACAGGAAGGAGAAAATATATAGAGTGGGAGAGGTTGTAGCAGTGAGGATTTATAAGCCAAGAGTCAGTCAGCTAATGTAGAAGTCATTCTTACCAATGATATCTCAAAGGCATTGAGATATCAGTTAATATCAGTTGATAAAACAGAAAAAACTGAAGACCAAGCCCTTTGGTCCCAGAGGACATGCAAGGAACATCCTGTGAAGGAGAATTCATCTGACCCTCTGGACATACAGAATGTTGCACAATTTGCTTCTGGGGCTAACAACTGTCCGAGCAATGCCTTATACACCACATGAACATCCACAGAGTCATTCTGGTCAAGGAGAGTCAACTTACAATCTGAAATCAGTCTTAATGAGATGACTTTGATGGGCATTATGTCAGCTTCTTTCAACCTTGGGGTTTTGATTGACTGCTGAGGTCTGTCCTTTAGATGATAACAAGGATGCTGTCATTCCTGCACAGATAGCTTGCACCAGGCTTGAATGCAAAAGCAAGTACTGTATGTATCATACATGCTCTTTCTGCATCAGAATGAATTTCAGCTTGAATTAATTTCAGTATAGGTAGTATTTAAAAAACAATTGTGGATGACATACCTTACAAGTGAGTTGTTCCTGCTGAGACAAACCATGGGCCTAATCACTAAAGTGTAGCTCCTGAGATCAGCAGTGTAGTATGCAGAGCCCAGTACAGCACAATTGCAATCACTAGTGTTCATTACAGTAGCTTGTGAGCTGATAATCTGAAATAAAGGAGAGAAGGTTGATTTCCTGCATCGCTTATGTAACTTTCCAGAAGGACTTTCAGAAGCACTTCAGGGATCTGTCTTTGTTTCTTTAAATTTGTTAGTGAATTTTATCTTTATTTGAAGAACTGCATTAGAGAAGTGCTGTGTGTTTAAAACCCTGTGGCTTATGCTTTCCAGCTGGGAAAGGAAGGTGAGCAAAATTTGTAATGAGTATAATCAGAGCTGTCTTCTGTTTTTAAAATATTTTTAAGGTGATGAAAGGAGGGGAGAGGAGAGAAAAGGAGAGGAGAGGACAGGACAGGACAGGACAGGACAGCAAGACAGAAGCCATTGGAAAAGCTCTTTTTGACTTTCAGCCTTGCTACTGCAAATATGATAAAGCAAGATGTATCTTTAAGAAGTCATTAATGACATTCATTTTCCTCTGGTCCACTTCCTGCTTTCTCATGATTAGTGATATCTGCTATCACTTCTGACCTTCAAACGTCAGAACAAAATGATTCAAAAATCCCCAGATAGAGAAATAAAAGAGGAAAACCCTCATCAGTGACAGCTTTTTCAAAGTAAATAGAGTTTTGTATTGAATATTCAGAGTCCAGTAAACTTTATAACACATTAGAAATGAAGTATTATTTTTATAATAGAACTCATATGAATAAGGTTTTGAATTCTACAGCAGTAGCTTCAAGTATAAAATGTCTAGACTTCTCGAGCCATATAACTAAATGAAGCTATGACTAAGGCATACAGCAAGCTGGGACTTAATTTTTTCCCTGGAATGTACAAAAATGCATGGATCCTCTTTATGCTCTTGTCCAAAAGATACCACATGATCAGGCTGAAAATACCATTTATCTGCTGGGGAAAATTATTTCTGGTTCCCACAAGATTGTAGTCGATATTAGCATTCCATTTTTAAGTGGTTTCTAAAGGGTTAATAAATAATTAATGGATGTTAAAAGCACACTTCAGATATGATCAGTGTATGCAATAGATGCATATCAGTATGTGGAATTTTAGTTGCTTAAATGCTATTTGGCTGTTATAGTTCATTTATTAAAACAGCTGCAAATAATTTAGTAACCCTTTCTTCATTTCTTATAGCTGGAAGAATAACATGAAGTGAGACCAAAAAAAGGGAGAAAATTCTTTCTCTTCTTCAGTCAGTTTAGTCTGCCTTTGGGTTGGTCCTAACTAATAATTCAGCTTTGTCATTGTTATTTTAACTCTAGAATCTATTAAAACAGACAGTAATAGGTAAGATTTAAAATCTTTAATGTGGGAGAGGAACAAGCCCCTGAAAAAACAGGAGAGATTAGTATTTGGTTACAAATCTTAAGGAATTAAACTTGCATATTGTAAACCCAGACACATGTAGAAAGATTTGTGGTGCAACATATCTTGTCCTTTTCCCACCATTCCCGTCATTCACTGAGAAACTAGAATATACAGGAATTCTTGTGAGATGCTGATCATGTAGGGTCAGGTACACAATTCTCTGCCTATTTCAGACAGGACCAAACCAGATTATGAGAGGTTTTTTTAAAGAAAATCTATTTTGAACAAAGACTTTAAGTAGGAAGTAGCAAATAAAAGTGGATATTTCTGACTGTTCCAGCCGAAACTATTAACTCTGTCATGCCCACACTGGAAGTGGATAAAATCCTTCTACTTGAATTGGCTGTTGGCTTCACTGCCGCTTTACCTAGGGACTCTGACAGACCAACTAATAAATGTAGTTACTAGAGTGTAAGACATCTCTGCTCTTTGCCACGCATGCTGTCCCTCTGCCAGAAGTCGCTGTCCCATATCTGTGGCCACAGAACAGAATGTATAAGCCTCTGCATCATCACTCTGTTTCGATGGTCCATGATTAAACATGAGGTGGAAGTGCATGTCATTCTTTTGGCTGTGTGATAGGATGGCTACCTAGGGCATAAAGTGGAAGAATGAGACACTAATATTTTTGGACGGCAAGATTTGCAAACTATTTCTGTTAATCTCCCTTAGGAAATCAGAAAGTTTTTAATATCATATCTCTTGTATTTTCATTTTAACCTAATCTTGTCTTATCCTTTAGTCTGTCATTGTATTCCCATGAAGAGCTCTAGACTGAGAGCGATCTCTGAACTCTGTCTGTATTAAATCTTTCCTGGAAGATCAGGAACTCTGTCGGTCGTATTTCTGTGAAACAGGGGCCAAATATCTTTTAAGACTTTTGCCTAAACATTATTTAAAGCGCAGTTATTGCTTTTTTGGAAATATTTACTCCTGTTATCATTAACTGCAACAGTAGTGGTAGTAGGAATAGCAACTATAGCAGTAGCAGTAGTATTATAGTAAAATAAATATACCTTGTGCATGCCTAAAGGCTGAATTGGTTTGATTTTGATTTTTTTTAATTAAATGGTAAACACTGGTTGGTTGAATAGTAAACAGATGGAAACAATGAGAGGGAAAACACAGTAAAGGACACTTAAGCACATTAGTTATGTTAGCTTAGAACAGGATCCAAATGCAGGTCTGAATTGATTGGAGTTGTCTACTTACTTCAGTTTGCCCAATTATCAGCCACCAGTAATTGGAAATTTGTCCCACTGTATAGGGGCTAACTAAGATTTTATTTTGACCAGTAAAGCCTATATTACTTGCACTTGCACTTTGTCCTATTTGTGTTGTTGGAAACTCCAGACCCCAGCAATTCCCTGAGGATTTCTGAGATCCCGTAACTCTCTTTCTCTGCCATAAGGACTAAGGGGAAAACTCTGACCCTTGAAGCTAATGACAAAACTGATACTAGCACAGTGAAATCAGGACTTGAGTTGCACACTGTATCTTTCAGATTATTATCTCTGTTTCTTCCTCATTTCCCAGATTTATTGCACTTCCAAAGGACGCTGTGTTAATTAACTAATCAATGCATAGCATTTTCTTTTTAGAATAAAAAGCTATTTTTTTTACTTAATCATTCACCATGTCAAGGAGCTAAAAAAGAATATGTTGAGAGGTTTGCCCTTGATTAAAACATAAAATGTGGCAATAAATATTTTTTATTGGTTATAATACCTTTACTTTATTAGGAAGATAACAGACTGCTGGTTAACTGATCATGAAATATTAATTTAAAAGAAAAATATATGATAGGGAGTTATTTCTGTTGTGTCTGCCTGGTTTTTTATGTCTTCTTGTCTTCCTATAAAAATCTGAGATTTTCTAGTTTGTTTTTTATTATCTACATGAGATGATATTACCCAAGCCAGTGCTGAGAAACAGCAGATTTTGGACTAATGCCAACACTTCTTTTACTTGCTTGTCGGTGCTATTCATAGAATCATAGAACAGTTTGGGTTGGAAGGCACCTTAAAGATCACCTAGTTCCAACCCCATGCCATGGGCAGGGACATCACTATAGCAGGTCACTCAGAGCCCCAGCCAACCTCATCTTCCACCATCCTCTCTCTGGTATACAGATTTGTAAAGCAGAATTAAAAAAAAAAGAGAGAAAGTAACTGATTTCAGAAAACATCTTAAAAGTATTTCATACTTTGTATCTGATGTAAAGTATATGAAATGTACACATGTACATGAGCTTAGTACTGATAAGGATGAATTGGAGCATGCACCAAGATACTTTACTGAATGGGGGCAAGAGAGGGCTTCATTTTGAAAATTAGTTCTAATATGCTGTAATTATAAATCCATTAAAAATCCATTAAAACTTCATCGCATGTTCTACATTTTGAGAGTGCTTTAGTGTTTTAAGAGGTTTATTGTACGCTAACAGCACATTACAGTATTTAGAAAATATACCAAATGCTTATTTTTCAGGTATGTTTATGCAGGGTCTTTATTTCTAACTCCACTAATGCTATACAGTTGGGTATCTTATATGCCTACTTCTCATTTAATAAAAAAAAATCTTATTACTGCAAAATTCCATTACTCTCATGCCTCCCTATGTAGTACAATGTTAAGTACACTACAATACTGAGTCCCAGATGGAATACAATGCTGTAATTCAATCGAGGGATCCTGCTAATGCCCCACACTGAAGAATATAGCTTAAGGGTTTGGGTATGGTAGCAAACCTCTCAGCCTGGAGACTGAATTACAACCTGACTGTGCAATCTGTGCCTCTGTGCAGTTGTTTGTAATGTACAGGACCCTGATTATTTGTAATACATCTGTAAAACAATTATTACAATAAAAAAGAGAAAGTAAGAGCACTGTAAATTAAAGTTTGTACGTAAGAATTGTGCTATTATAGGAGAGCTGGGCTTACAATGAGCATGGAATAGAAAGAGAAGGCTTGCAAAGTGTGCTAAAAATTGCATGGAATGTCTACTGAATAAGGGTTCAATCCTGTCATCCCCACTTCTATTAGAAAGGATTGCTGGTTAACTTCTCAAAGAAGATAAATTAAATGCTGTGGGGAGGGTTGGCTTTCAATTTAGTTGTGGAGATAGTATGTGAGTATTACAATTTCCTAGTTTAGATTCCTCTTTTAGATTCCTAATATCACGTTTGATCCTGAAACCACCTGCCAAACTTCCAGCTGACTCTGGTAGCACCAAAATCTCCATTCCCATAGATTTCCCAAACCTACCACCAATAGGTCTGTCTTCTGACAAGACCAGAAGTGATTCAGTCATGACAGAGCTGCACAGCTCATGTTGATGCCTTTTTGGGATCTGCAAACGTCAAATTCCTCCCATGACCTCTAAGGGCTCTGACAACATCAAGACGATAATCAGGCTTCACACAAAACCAAGCACATTCACAAGACATACTACCCCAATTCTTCACTCTTTTTGCATAGTAGTAGCTCTCAAGGCAGTGAGTTCAGCCAGAGATGTGGGTACAGTCCCATCTATCCATGAGGTATAGCATAGCTCTGAGGGGAGCACTCTAGCCATGAGGCTGCAGGAAGTCAGGCTCATGGGGCACAAGGCTGGAGGTCCAAGAGCGATGGAGCCAATCTGTCAGGTTGCTGCTGTCAGTGAGGCAGATGTGGGCTCCTTTTCTTCCCACTCTGCCAGCCATGTGTTCCTGACTCCTCTCTTGTACTGGTTCTGGTATGGATCTAATCCTGTGGCAGGCCAATCCAAGGAGCTAAACCAATCAATAATTAGCTATACAAAACCAAAGTAAAGAGCTTTAAGCTGGGTTAGTTCCTCAAAGCATTTCATGGAAACATCAAAGCAGTGGTACCAACTCTGGGTGACAGTGGGGATGTGCATCTGGGGCTACAGGAAGAGGTAATCAAAAACTGAACTGGTTGAGCGTATGGTTTCTATACTGCAGCTCCAGTCACTTTTGTTCCTGCCGCTTTGTTTTTAGTGGAATATTTGAAGACCAGTGGAGCCAGGCAAAGAAAAAGGAAGAACAGCTCTCCAGCTTAAAGATTATAGCACTCTGGCCTAGGTTTATTTTAAATTGGAGAAATTTTAATTGAAAAAAAAAAAAACTTAAAAATGTGAGTAGTACTGTAGCACAGCATTTTAACAGCCCTGTGGCAGAGTTAGCTGAAACGATCTTGGTCCCTCAATAGTATTTGGCTGAACACAGGAGCTGGTTTTCAAACCATGCCAATCAGTTCACCTTTCAGTGCAGAATATACTGTTGCTAGATCAATACATCAGAATTATGCAGACACCAAGGAAAAAAATGCAATTGGTTAAATGAACGGCCTTCAATGTCACAGCAAAGGGGAGTAAGACCTGCAAGGAGGCTAGCTATGGTGCACCCCATTGAGCCAAGGTGCACTGAATGTGCTGGAGTGCTAGGTCATTGGGAGTGTCATGAATTTGTGGATTACCAGATACCTCTCTCATGTCCTCCTTGTTGTCAAGCAATCTGTACCTTCATAGAATTACCAATAAAACATTCATAGGAGCAGATTAGGTTTAAAAATCTACCTAATGTAGCGTGAAATTTAGAGTGTATGCTCCAGTGATCAGAGCTGCAGTGTTGACCCATTATGCTCTGCAGTCACATTCTTCCGTTTTCACCCTTTGAAGCCACAAAGGGAAGGGGAACAAATAACATGCACACTTATAAGCATTTTCTTTTGGTTTGTTTCATTTGTATGTTTGGCTTTTTTTAAGTAGAGCTGCAGCTTGTGCTGCCTGTGGGTGTGCAAAGCTTGGAGCTTTGCTTAGCTTTGCTTAACGTTGCTTAAGAGACTTAAAATTCATTGCTAGTATACCTGATGGCTGTTTGTTGTGCTTTGTGAAACAGCAGCCTCCAGTTTCTTTTCCTATGGAAAGGAAGCACCTTCTTAAATCTTCAGGGACTTGAACTCTACAAAATTGGGCTGCCATCCTATGTAAGAATGATCTAAGCTTTATCCTTTAGCATATAGTAAAAAGTACTTCATTGAAAGTCAGAAAGGCAGAACACTGTGGTAGCTATAGCTTGTGTTACAAGTTAGAAAGCAGCAGCCATATTAGAAAAGGTATATGTAAGTTATTCTGACCTTCTTTTAGCAATCATGCTGCATTATTGAATGTGAAATGCACACACTCATACTCTTCTCTGGACTGATCAGAAACAAATAACCCATGCTCAGTAGCCAAAAAAGTTCAACAAGACTATTTGCATACGTGAACTCTGGTTTTAATCTCTGATTGGATATGCCTGGCAACCTTAGCAGCTACTGTAACTTTGCATTTCTGGGCATAGACTTGAGTTGCCATTCCAAGGAGACCTGCAGCAGGTCTTAGCTGCAGTAATATTTATTATGTGGACAGGAGCAGAGATCAATTTATGCCAATATTACAAAATAACTAGCACAAATCTACTTGCAAAATCTGAAGCTACATTCTAATCTGACTCACTGAGACTTGGGTCCTAGAACATGACAGAATCTGATTTGGACTGAATTGTGGCAAAATAAGATTCCCAGTTTTCATTCTGCCAGAGCTTGCCAAAGAGTTTTCGAAGAATTCTGTCCTACTGTGTCAAGCTGTGTTGCATCTCCCTGGAAGTATCCCATGTGCAGATTGAGCATTGATTTCCCCAGCGCACTTGTAGAAACTGAATTGCTATCATGATTTTGATGAGAAAAGACCAAAGATATGCAAGTGTGACTAAAGAAATATAGATCTTCTGTTCCCCTGTACTTTTTGCAAGAACCCAGACTCTAACCACGTATCTTGTAAAACTCTATTCCTGCACAGAAATACTTTAAATATCAATCATATTCTTTTCCTGCTATTGTTCAGCACAGCAACTTATGCTATTTCATACCTACTGCCATGTGCTGAAGCCTCCAACAAAAGACCAAAATAGTTCTAACTTCAGAAAGCGCTCAGAAGTGACTGCGCCCTGCACATGTATTTCTGTTGCATGTTTTTATTCCTGATCATAGAAATTGTAGAGGATGTTGCAAAAGAAGAGGGTTACTAGTATTTAACTATTTATATCACATAGTCTGATGAAAAGAAGTGCCCCTGTTAACTGTTCCAGGGGATATTAAAAAAAGCAGATCTATGCACATATACATGTCAGCTGCTGCTGAGCTATTACACTTCCTACATTTGATCCAAGGACAGACGGCTACATTTCCCACATTCCACTGCCATCAGTGAAACAGCTCTGGGGGTACAGAGCTGTAACCATGATCAGAATCTGGCCTTGTCCACTGACATGATGATGGCATTCAAATATACATGCATGACAGTACCTGGTCTCAGACTTTGTGATAATGGGATGGGGAAGAATTAGAGGAAACATAGCACTTCCATTTGAACCCCCTGCTGTGACACATTCACTCTGGATCGCAGGATGCTGAAATGACCACACAGCTGGGCAGCCCTTCTTTTCACACCATAGTGGTTGTGAGCCACTAATGGTCCTGACAGCCCTTGCAGTGTCTAATGCTTTTCTTTATACCCCATCAAGTTACTAAAAGGACAATCTTGGCTATCAGTTCAAAAGACAAATATGAAAGTTTTTCTATATCAGAAAAGATTTCCAGACTTTCTGGTTCAGAAACCAGAAGGAAAAAGTGAAAACCTGAATGGGGTTTTAAATTTCATGATTTTTAAGACAATTGGATGATTTTGTGAAGCCTGGTTCATGATTCTTCAGTGCTTGGGTGTGTGTTTTCTTATTAAACACTGTCAGTAAAATTGCACAATAGAAGCTGGTTGAATCCCTGTCGGGAAACTGATGTTCCCCTGTGCAAGAAGCACAGAGCTCTATGGGACTTACTATATAAGCCAAAAGATTTCTGCATTACAGTATCAGGTTATCATAACCTATCTCCCCCTCCTTCCTACCCCCAGAACTCATCTATATGCTAATTTAACGTGACTAATGCCGCCCCACGATATAATGTCTCTAATGTTTTCAGGGGAGGAAAGAGAGTGGAAAGAGGCTGATGCTCCTGTTTGATTAGTGCAATATCGTCTGACAAAATTCCCTGATTTTCTAAGGTCTGATTGCATCAGCACTTTGACTACCTCTGGTTTTCAGCTTTGACCAGGCTCGCAGTCAGGTTTGAATTTACATTCCTGTAAGTTAAGTATCAGTGAGTTAAGCAGAAGTAAAATACATTTTTCTCACATTGCTTTTGTGGAAATAACTCTAATCATGCTCAGCTGTTTGTTTAAAGGGAGAGACACCACCGTCACTCTGACTGCCAGGCCTAACAACTACTGTATCTGCATCTGACAGAGCTCCCCACTGAGTTACTAGATACCTGAACTATCTGGGGTTTGGCTCCTGGGCCCTTCTGGTTCAGTCATACAGCCTAGGGAGCTTTCGGTTTCTCCACAAACATGTGCATTGATAGTCCCTCTGCCCCTTTCCCCCTTCCTCCCTCACACTCACTGTAACGCTATTAAGATATCAAATGCAGCAATTACAACAAGAAAATCCTAATTAGGCAGCAGCAGCTTCTTTAATAAAGGAATCAAAGACATCTGAATAAAGAGCTAAGCTGAAAGACAACTGAGGCTTCCTAATCGCAGACTTCTAGCTCTTAAAGGACTACTCAATGCCAATAGTCCTCCATGAATTTCACTTCACTATCTTTCTCTGTACTTTTCTAGGACAAAAGAAGTAATACCAACATAGAGTCCTGTGGCCATAATCAAATAATAATTGGCCTCGGAGATCACTTATGAAAATCAGGGAAGTAATAAGGTTTCTGAATAATTGTGAATAATTAGGCACATTTATGAATAATTACACTGTTAATAACTATCTAACACATCCAGTTTTTAAACTGTAATTCAGCCATTACTGATTGGTTAGCCATCATCTTCACTGCTGTTTCCCTACTCATTAACATCCTGATTCAGCCAGGAGCCCTGCAAAGCTGCATTTGTTCTTTCGGCATGTCAGTAAAGAGGAGTTCTGTTGCTGTAACTTCTGAACTCCAAGAAAGGGGAAAACCTGTTTCACACAGAACGGGCTTCACTGCACATAGGAGAGGGATATTTTTAGAAAAAAGTTATCCTGGCACTTTCTATATGTGGTATTACAAAAATGTAAAAACTTTATGGCAATAAGCAGTACAGAAAACAAGACAATGGTGCTGTGTCTGGAGCTTCTGACTGTTTAACTTCCTGGACTGTGAAGTGTTTGAGGTGTGGACTATCTCATACAAATGGATTTAGCAGAGCTGACTCAATATGACCCCATCAGCTCAGGTAGAATTAATTTTGCTTCTTCAAGAAAGAGGGGACTGGGACATATAATTCCTGGCCTGGGAAGGAAAGAGCCAGGGAGCCAGTCAGTCACTGCTGCTGGCCCAGCCAGGATCTCAAGCACAGAGGAAGCTTTGCCTGCTGCTATAAAGAGACCACATGTTCCTGCCCTTCAGCAGTGTAGGTGCTACCACCCTCCATACGCAATTCCTTGTGCTCTGCAGCGCTTCCATGGATCAGCTGGAGCCGAAAACAGCAGGATTGCCAGGGCTCTGGCTTTGCCTAATAACCAGCATTGCAAGGAGAAACAGTTTTCCCACCCTCAGCAAATACCTGTTCTGTCTATGTCTGAAGTTGTCCCTGGGTACATAGATTAGGTAGCTAAATGGATGCCAGAGTTGCTGGCAAGGCCAACAATCAAAGGTAATACTGCGTACACCATCCCGAACACCTCTGTTTTCAGGGACTTTGCATCAGTTTTACACCAATAGTGAGGCCTATCACTCAGAAAAAGTAGATGGAGTATCCTAGCTTTTAAACAAGGAACACTTTCTGAGCTGTTACTGCTCCTCTACCTCTTACTTATACAGCACATTTCATCGAGAAGAGCTTGGTCTGACATGAAGAAAGTGAGTCATGGCCTTGTATGATTTCAATGCATTGAGACACATGCTACCTACTTTTGGGAAAGCATTCAGGAGAGTAAAAGATACAGATCAGATGCCATGATCTGTAAGTCCCAGATGGAAAACAAAGTAATGCTGCAGGATGGATGCTTGATAGTTCATGAATCCAGGACGTTTTACATCAGGTTAAAAAAAAACAACTAAACAAAACCAAACCACAGAAACAAACGAAGAACACTTGTAAATCCCTTCTTATATTTCCAAGGTATGAGTAGAATTCTGAGTGTCTTTTGATTAAATGTCTTCATTTTTTTTTGTGTTTACTAGTCCTGATGTACAGGATAGCAAATTACATGGTGGACACAAAAACACGTGCTTAAATCACTCGAAGTATTGCTCTAAAGACTATTAACAAAAGTAAATGCCATAGACAAGTACTCTACCTGTATTTGTTTACATGCCTTTCCATTCCCCTGGAATGAATACTGATTCATTTTCCCTTTGGAAGAATTTACTTTCTGAATTTTCTCCATAGTGTTGTGCTACACTGCACTATTTTTATGTTTCAGAGTAGGGAAAAAAAAAAAAGAAAAAAAATTTAACACAACTATCATGTGCTAAGATTGTGGCTCAAACCCCCTTTCAACTGCAAGGACTAAAGCAGCCATGATAACCTATGTTATCTCTTTCATAATCATCTTCAAGCACAGTCTTTCTAATCAACTCCTCCTGAAGACTTAGAAAGGAGAAAATAGACCAAACCGCTTAGTAGGAAAAATGAGTGATTGACTGTTGAAAGTTTGTTAAGCTGGAAGTGACCATTTCTAAAAAGCAGAAAAAGGTCCCAACATATAATTCTGAGAAGGCAGCCATGAAAGACTGTCTCTTCTACTTTGGTTTTGACATGCATGTCAAAAGAAGTGGCATGAAAAATAACTAAGAAAAACAGCACACTTTTCACTATCTATCAGAAGTGTAGAAATGACAAATCTGTATCCAAGATCTAGAAAAGTCCATTATTTTCTTTTCATATAATGTCTCATTAATCTGTGGACCTCATTACCATCAGATGTTGTGAAGACAGACTAACAGGTTAGATGGATTCAAAAGAGATTGGAGAAGTCCATGTGGAAAATGCCCATTAGTGGACCAGATGCGACCTTCAGACCACATGCTTTAAACTGGAGGAGAGTGCAAGTATCCCAGGGTATATGCGGGTTTATACTTCTACCTAAAATTGCAAACCAAGAAAATTTTGGTTTCTGTAGAGCCATATATTTTAGCCATTATTCCAGTACCAGCAGTTTATCTTCCCTTTCTTTTCCTCTAGCTGTGGACCAATAAATAGTTTTGGAATTCCCTGGTAGGACATCTGCCTCTATCAGCTGATGCAGTGTATGCATTCTAGGCCAGAATCATCCATGTTTTAATCACAGACAACCACTGTTACTGTGCTTTCTGTGGAGACCACATTCATAGCTTCAGTATTTCCCTGATTGTGTCAGCCCCATCCCCTGTGCACTACAAATGAAGTTATTTGTGTTTGGGGAGAGGGAGAAGGGAACACAGAAAGAATAATAAAGCTTTTGCTGGGACTATATTTATTTATTGGTGTGCTTTGAAGCATTAGATAGCATTCAGAAAACTGTGAATTTGGTGAGTTCGTTTTCTGGTTTTGTCACTACTGACTGTTTTTTGAGTGTGGTGAATATTAGTGGTTGAGTAAATGATCGAAGTCCAGCATGGACTGGGAAAAATAAGAAATAAATGAATGGTTGTTCATTTCCATCTTGTGTTGTTTAATTCTGTTTGAAAAGGATTGGTTTTTACTGTGTGTGTGGTTTTGTGGTCTACAGGACACTTTTCATTTTTTAATTCGTCCCACACTGGGCTATCATTTTATCAAGCTCATTTTTCTACAGTCCTAGGGCAACCCACAGTGGTAAGTCTAGAATTTTACTGAATACGTCACAAATCTGCTTGTTCTCAGATGTAGCACACATCAGCAACCATCATTTCACCAAGCTCTGAAGCACCTCTAAAAACATTTCTTTTCCTGAGCATGAACATCTGTAAGATCCGTCTCCCCAGCATTAGACTCTGCAAGGTTTTTTGTATATTCCTGCTTTCATGTCACAGAGAAATACCATGCTGCAGTTGGTGTCTGTACTGGGGAGGCAGGGAAATGTGAAAGACCAACCTTCTTTTGTAGTGAAAAGTCACCTTGCACATAGCCACCTGAAGCTGCCCCAGACACTGCACCATCCTCACCTCTCCCCAGCTGTGTATGACACTGTGCCCCAGGCCATGCTAACTTCCCCCTACCCTCACCCCATCCCACCCTTTCATCTTCAATTTCATCCCAACTCCACAGATGCCATCAAAAGCAAGGTCCAACTAGCTGAATGTAAGTCCAGGCATGGTGATATTTGGATCCTAGTTTTTGAAAGATAGATCCAAAAGAGTACATTCACAGTGGTTCCTGACTGCAAATGCCAGTGGTGGTGAAATGCTGGCAACCTAGGACAAAGAGAGGCAGAGCAGCAAGAGGACACACAGAGGGAACCAAGTCCTCAGACTAGTGATGCGGGACATAGTTTTGAAACCACAGTGGCTTCCAGTGGCTTTTTTGGCTTCCATTAAACATCATTAATGCTTTTAAAGGAGCATGAAATACACACTCATGTTTCCTCTGTTCTCTCTCCCCTGTCCCTGTCCCTCTCCCTCGTACAACACAAAGGGGACCTTCTTTTGTTGTATTTGGATAATTATTCTGCTGCTTTCCCTCCTGCTACCCGCTAAACATCCGTGATTGATGAAGGGAACACATTGAGAATTTGAGATGAAAAAGTGAAGAGAGAGCAAGGCCGGGCAAATGAGCCAGTGGGTTGAAGCACTTGGGACATTAGAGGGTGTCAAGGATGGCAAATGACTTCATTGAAGTAATGATGATAAACATTTTATCCCTGTGCATATATGTGCATTATACCTAACGATCTCGAGCATAAGTAAGTGAAGAAAGGCACTAAATAAATCATATGAACAGGCCCTAAATGGGAATCCCTAAGGAATGGGATCTGAATTGTAAATGCATGCCTGAATTTCACACATCAAATTACAATAAGGAGATTGATATTTTAAACAGCTCTGTATTTAAAGGGTACTGTATCTAGTCCTGAGGATTTTTCTTTTGCTTAGATTTTTTTTCAGTTACACTGAGTACATATATATATACACACACACATATGTGTGTCTGTCTGTAAATTCATTAAATGAGGTATTTTGCATATCAGTGGGTTAGTCCAGATTTCCTTAACATCTCAGAGACTGACTAAAAAGTGCTTTCTGCCTGACTGAGATTTTTGAAAGACAAAAATGCTCAAGGACACTGTTTTCTGTTACACCAAAGAAAATCTCAAAAAAGAAATAATCCTTGCTTAAGTGAATTTACTCTAGACTTGGCCTGATGTAACTGAAAATACTGTCTGACACTTACTGTTACATTTCTTTCATCTCTTTCTCTCACTCCCTCAAATAGGGGAGCCAAATTCTTAGCTGGTATCAACCAGCAAAGCTTCATGAGCAGTCAGCAAAGCATGCCTGTTGGCATGAGCTGATTTGGTCCAATAGCTACACAAGTAGAGAATGGAGTTGGGTATTAAAGGGAACAGGTTTTATGCAGAACAAATTATACTAGAAGTGTCATCCCATTCCCTTCCAAAAGTACAACTGCAGTACTATAAACACACAGCAATAAATCTAATAAGTTATGAGGAAGCAGGCTGGAAGAAATAAAAATGTCTAATAAGACAGAGCAGCCCTATGTCCTTACAGATAGCCCTGGCCCCCACTACATTCTTCATGGAAACACATGGAAAGAGAACCATGGAGATTTAAAACCTTTAGGATTTCAGCTCTTCTCCAGGTTTCCTCATCAGAAGATTTTTTCATGTATCTAGTAAAGAGGACTCTGCCCACATATATCACAGCCATCCCAGGATTTCCATATCTTTCTCCCAGCAGTTTCAGGAAGGCTGGTTGGAGGTAAAAGGTCTGCATGAGAGTTCAAAGACTTTACCCACCACCTTTCTTGACAGGTGGAAGAGCTCCTGGGCCAGGGCTCTGGCAATGCTGCACTTGAGTTTCCCATTCAGGACTTTCAGAGCAGGAAGCAGCAGCGAATGAACATCTTAAGTATCAATTCTCTCCTAGAGGATTGCCAGCCCTGCACAGAGAATTTGTTTCCCAAGTGTTGATCCTAACTTGGAAAATACATGCTGGATTTAAATGTAATATGCATTGATTCTTTGTGTTGCTGCTAAGAATATGCACTTCCACGTGCTTATATATATGTACATTAATACCTGCATACATACTTACATATATGTACATTAATACCTGCATACATACTTACATATATGTATGTATGTCTAGACACACATTCAGTTATTTTGTATTTGGAAACATTTATACAGCATAACATCCTGAAAGTAAGAAATCTAATCCTTCCTGCTACAGATACTTATAAAAAGTAAAATCCATGTATTGATTGTAAGCAGTTTCCATGCATTTGCTGGTGTATAAAGCATAGCAAGAGGTAAAGGTCAGTGGGTAGATTCACATATAAAGGCTGGATCCAGAGCGCTCTGAAGTCCTTCTCTGAAGTCAATTCTAGTCTTTGCCCAGAATAGAGCAAACTCTGAATACTGGGGATGAACTAATTAAACGTTTTATTTCTTTCCAAACTGAATATATTTTAAAGTATTGCTAAACTATAAGTTAGTTTTTCCATCAGCACTACTACCATTTTTTTTTTTTATATTTACTGGAGAACCAGAATGCCTTTTTAAAATATGCAAACATAGCCACTTACTCTTTACATTAGCAAAATGTATTTTCTATAAATTATTAAAAAAAACCCCAAAAAATTACATCCTGTAGTCCCATGTTGTTTTGAAAGCTTCAAGAATCAGTAAACATGCTCTGAAGTGCGTACATCTGTATTTCAAATGTGTCGTATTATCTTAGTTTTCTACTCAACCTGCATTGAACTTAACAGGTATGAGCTGTGTGGCTGGTGGTAACATAGAAGGTCTTTGGATCTGACTGGTCCTTGCCATGAAATTAGATCTTCCTTGCAGATTCAGCAAGATCCAAGTAGATTCAGGAATGTGGTGTATCTGGAAAGAGTTCCCTCCAGGACTCCAGGAAGACTCAGTTAGAGCTACACTTCTCTTCATGTCTTTAGACTTCTCAAATTCCTCTGGCTTCCTTAAATGTTCAGCATATTCAGTGTATTGCAGGATCCAACCTTCAGTGGATGTCCCTTGGGAAATCAAAAGAAAGATTCCTTCAAGCCAGCAAGCATCATATATATTTAATGAACACAAAGGGGACGAGACAAAGCATAATCCAGCATTTGAGGGATTTTACCAGCATGATATTGCAGGGATCGTGTTAGTCCATGCTGAGAAACATTGCAGGATTTGTGAGAGCTAAATATTGTTCTCTGTCAATGCAGGAATCTGTCCTTTAAGTGGTCACAGTACTCCTCTTTCCAAACTCAGAATCAGAAACTGATTGCCAAACTGAATGAGCCTGGCCTGTACTAATCTTTCAGTATGCTGCCATCTGGAGGAGGGGAAGAAAAGGCATATTTTACTTGCAGGATTCTTTTTTCTCCTCCACAGATTTGATACTGTGTGCTTGAAACTTTGCAGAAGCATGGAATATTAGTCCCAGTCCCAGGAAAGTGAAACGGTGGATGGGATATGTCATAATCTGTAAAATCCATTTATAAATGTTGCCAGCAACTTGTATTACATCTGTGATGCAGTGTCTCTGCAACATCTCATACTGTTCGGAAGGGTTTTATGTATCCATATGAGACTGTTTGCACCTCTGTGGTCTGAGCCATAACTAGAAAATAGTTATGCCACAGTAAATACATAATTTAATGTAAGATCAGCAATCCATTCCGGGAGAAAGATGGGTAGAGGAGGAAAACCAGCTGAAAAGCACAGGGAAGCCCTTTGTGAGGTGGAAATGAATCTGGTTTTGGTGCTGGGGGCTGAGTTTGTGTTGATGCACAGAAGTAAAACAAGAGTATTCAGACAAGTGGAACATGATCTGATAAGCTTGGAAATAACTCTGACAGGCTATCCAGCCTGAATGACATCCCTGTCTGTGTCCTTTCAACACATTTGATTGGAACACAGTCTTCCCAGAGGAAGGCTTTTCCTGTGTTTTCTGTCCTGCTTCATTACTTCACAAACTCCCTGAATGCAGAAGCAAGGCAGGTTGAAGCGAGGGAGAGATATATATTTTTCTTGAAGAGATAGTATTTCTTCTGGGTTTAGGGTTGAGGGGTTTTTTCAGCATTGTAACCTCTCAATATGGTACAAACCAAGCCTTTTCTTTATTCTGCCAGCTTTATACGGTAACGAAGTTGTGCCTTTCATTTATTAGATGCTTGAACTCTGTGTGCATACTCTTTATCTGTACATGAACAGATAAAACTAGAAATAGGTCTATCAGGTTTTCAGATATGAAGAAAATGAAACCATTTTTATAGACTTCCCAGAGTACAATTTCATTAAGACCAATATCCATTGAATGAAAATTTGCAAAATGTATATCCTTATTACATGAATAAAATGCAGCAAGATTTGTGCCTGAAGATTCATAGATATGAATAATGTTCACACAATACCAAATTTCACTAAACTGAATATAAAGATTTATATTTGAACTATAGTCTTCAATTTGCACGATTTATGCCCTAGCAGTTGCATGACTACATTTATCAGAAAGGGGCTGTTCTTCCTGGAAGGTAATTCTGCTAAAGCTTGTGATCATTTGGCTCTTGATCAGTGAAATGAACTGAATCTCATTTTCTGTGTCTGTCTTTTCATATGTTTTCCACCCTCATATGCTCTAACTCTGACAAGAAGAATACATATTTCAAATCAGGATATGAATCACCTGCCCATGAATCAGCCAAATACAGGCTCTGCACATAGCACCATCTTTAACATTTCTCCTAGGCATGATACTTGTCCTACCCACAATGTGCATGACTTTTAGAAATCTGAAATGTTTTTATGTGGAAAAGTAAATGCTCCTCACTTCTGTTCTTTAAGGCTTCATAGCATACCAGATCATGTAAGTGCTTAATTCTGAGCAATCAGGCACATAATAGGTGGGTAGGAGACCAGCAGTTTTTAGATAGTCTTCAGACTATTGCTACCTTCGTAGCTACAAAGCTCTTACTGTGTAGCCATTACCACTGATCGAATCATGTTGTGCTGGAAGAGGGATCATGAGTCAAGTCTGAAAATTGCTGAAGCTCAGGAGAACTTGGATCAGGATGCAAACATGAACAAGTTAACTCTACTGGGGTATGGCAAAATATGAAGATCATCAATACAGTCTCTTTAATGTGGTCACTTATCCCTGAAGGAAACTTCATTGACTGATGAGCTATCACTGGCATTAATCGATCAACTAATAGCACTTTTATCTTAATAAGAAAGAACAGAATAATCTTGAGTAGAAATAACATGCTAGAATAGAAATAGCCAGGTAACCATCTCTTTGTTAGCATAAACCAGGGTAGACCACTTCATACTTTTTCTAAAAATATGATTTTGATTTAAAATAACATGAAATGAAAATTAAAAGGAATGAATCACTGAAAGCACCTATTTTTTTTTTTTTTTTTTTCATGACTGGTGCCTCTTCTGCAGCTTCAAGCACATTCATTTCTCCATAATCCCTAGCAGTGCAGAAGAAAGAGAGCCTTCAGGTGAAAGGTTACCTACATTTATAATGTCAGGCACTGAGACTGGTGAGGTAAAAGGTAAATGGTAATTTTATCATTAGCGTGCCTGACCCCTTGCCCCCACCATATCTCATAGGAGACCTTAAGAACGGCTCACCTGTCAAGATGCAAACACTTAAAGGTCAATGCACACAGAAATCTTCAAGAGCTTACAACTGAATTGCTGACACCTTTTATTATCAACACTTAAATAAATGATTCAACTGGCAAGACAAGAGTAAGATTGGTTTAATGTCAAGATTTACATGAGGAATTCTTGAAGCATTATTTTCTAAGTTCTGACTACATAAATATGATTTTTTAATTCTAGAAGTGTGTGAAAAATGAGGTTGATTTCATATCATTCACAGGAGTTTAAATATATATTCCTCTTGCAAGACTTTCCACCACTGCACAAGGAGGAAGTTCTGTTTCCATTGGAGCAGTGAACACAGATTCTTAGTGCATGACGTTAGAAAACTCATTTGACCTCTGTACATGAGAAATGGACAATTATGATGCAAGAGTGGATATCTTGAAACTTAATCACAAATTTTTTAAAACACTTGCTACTCTTCATTTTTACTTAATGAAATAACCAGGTAAAGATCCTTTCCTCTTTTTCCAAGCTGTTTTCACATTGAAAAGCTCTGAAGTGTGGACACGTCAGCACCAGCATTTGGAAGAGCCCTAGGGTTCACCCATGCATACACTATCTACGGGATCAACAAGTGTAATTCTATAGGGCTGAGTGTAATTTGTTCCTGACACTGTGTAACTCTTGTTGTTACAAAGCGGCCAGTCAGGTATACAGGACTCCTCTATACAGGTATACAGGTATACAGAGCGCGATCTGCTTTAGAGCTGATGGTTTGTAATATAAAAACAATACTTGTGAATTGCTGTTGTATTGGGCAGTCAGATAGCAGTGGTGTGTGTTGATCAGGGCAGAGAAAGGGATCTGTCTCTGATTCTGCTGTTCACCAGATGCTAAGTCAGTCATTTCTGAGTGAGGGTACTTCAGTTTTAAGGAGCTCTCACAGCAAAAGAAAGAAGAAATGGAGGAAGATGGCTTATGTGCACAAGTCCATGGGACCTGATGAA
>NW_009923070.1:142959-188143 GCF_000696875.1 Nestor notabilis | reverse complement strand
CTTTCTCCTTTCCTTTCTCCTTTCCTTTCCTCCTGATTCCTTGAAGCTGGATGTAACATGTTAGTGAACTCTTGCCTTCAGCTTACCAGCCTGCCTCCTGCAGGGTTTGCCTGACCAGCTTTAGTCCTATTCCTGCATGTGGCAATCATTCCATGCTTGTGTGATAATGTAATAGGGTGGCAGTTCTTGTGCTTTGCCTGAAATCAGGTTTTAAACAGACTCTTTTTGTCCTCAATGGCATCTTTAATCAAAAAACCCCAACCCAACAGCACTGAAGCAAATAAGACCTCCCTTTACACAGAAAAGAGTTTGATTTCAAAGCTGCCATGTAACTGGCAGGAACAGAAGGGCAACCACCAACTAGGAGAGCAAAAGATAAAATATTTTGGGCTCAGTAAGTTGTACCTGGGAGCTTTTCAGAAAATTGCAGCAATTTCCTTTTAACACCCCAAGCAGTGCACTTCATGCCGACACGTACCTTGAAACAGAGGTTAATAGTACCAGATGTTGGCTTGTATTAATATGAATTGTTTGTATTACGGCAGCACTCAGTGGCCCGGTTCAAAGTGAGCAGTGCTGCAGGGAGAGGGGCAGTTTGAGCAGAGGAGCTGGGCAGGGATGATGGGACACAGAAATGCCAAGATGTGACTTGCCCCGAGTCATAAAGCATTTCTTTCAGGGAATAGAAATAATTTCTCATGGAAGTCAATAGGTAATATGTAGATGATACAAGTTTTGGCACTTAACCCTGGTGTAGTGTCCTGTTCTATAGGTTTATAAGGTGCCCTGTTTGATCCTCTTTAAAGGTTTGAGATCTTTAATCTCTGTGTCTGTGACTTTATGGGGAAGGCTGGAAGTGGAACAGGAAAGTGTCAGTCTCCTGAATTTGCCCTCATCCCACAGGTTACAGTAAATGGGTGGTGGAAGAGTACTGCATGCCATGGTGCTGTGCATGACTGATCAGTTCTGTCCTTCAAATGCTATTAACTTCAATCCAGTTAATCTATATTCCTGTATGGTTGAAAACTAAGCACTGCTGGTTGAGGGATTAGGGGAGGAATTCGGTATTTGTTCTCTAATCCTGAGTGTTTATAAATCAGTATTAACTACTTTAGGTGCTTTTAGAGAGTTTACATGCCAGGTTTTGTAATAATTTCATGATCCATCTGGCTAATAAAAATACTTCATTGCAGGAGAAGAAATAAATTCTATTGCTGTGAAGTATAAGTGTGCAAATCTTTTGCTTAATGGGGACTAACTGCTGTTATTGTGGATTCTGATAAGTTAAGAATAATAGTGGGGCTAGCCACATCCCACATCACTGCCTATAAACACACTGTATAGATTCAGCCCAGTCTATGGGAGAAGAGAAGAAAGCTGAGCCCAGGGCAGTGGATCTCCCCTGTTTCTAGGAGTAAATTCATGCCTTAGGTGCTTTTAAGGGTATATGGGGGGTTTGGGGATGCTATTTGGGGGTGGGGTTGTTTTTTGAGTCACTGGGGAAGTGATAAGACATAGGGATACTACTGGGAAATAAGCATCCTGCAGTGTTTGTCCCCTGGCTGGCAGTGGTGTTGCAGACGCTATGCTGTAGTGCAGCAGTGCTGAGGAATGGTGTGTGTGTGGAAACAAAGACATCAATTATCTTCAAAGGATCATCTTTCCACTGATAAGGACTGCACTCTCAAAGCAGAGAAAAGGGGTTTGGCTGGAGCAGGAAATCTTGCACTAAGCATTTAGCAGGGCTATTGATTGCCCCAGATTCAGCATTTAATCCTTCCTTTAATCATAAATCAATTCCACTGGGAGTTTGAGTTTTTTAAATATCTCATCCAGATGCTTCAGACTTCATAACAACAGAGTTCCCTGTGCAGGGCTTTGGAAACTGCAGCCCAACTCTCCACATTCCTGACACTTCAGAGCAACCAGACAAAAAATGCTCGGGGCAAGCAGATCTATCAGGGCTTGCAGTGTTTCTGTCTTTATACTGGAAGGAGGGAATCCCTTCCAAGCACAAACACAGGCTGGGTGGAGAATGGATGGACAGCAGCCCTATGGAGAAGGACTTGGGGGTAGTAGGTGATGAGAAGCTCACCATGACCCAGCAGTGTGTGCTTGCAACCCAGAAACCACCCGTGTGCTGGACTGCCTCCTAAGTCTTAGGTGTCCCTGCCTATAGCAGGGGGTTGGAACTAGATGAGTTTTAAGGTCCTTTCCAACCCAAACCAGTCTGTGATTCTTTCTAATACTTTGTCTCCTTAAAGTCCTTAATCAGCTTGGGGTTTTGCTACAAAGAGTTTTTGTTTTTCTTTCCTTTGATCTGCATTTAGCTCGCAGAATAGATAGAAGGACATGGGTTGTGCTCCTGGCTGTGTAACGCTCAATCATCTGTATTAACTTCTTGCATTTAGTGCCAGAGCTTGGCTTTTGGGCCTGTTGAGAAATAGGAGGACTGTCAAACACCACAAATATGTGTGAATGAGCTGCTGTGTTTCCATAATCTTCGTGTTTGACACTGCCCCAGCTTTTCCTGGCATTAAGGTGCATCCATTGCAATCTGTGGGGCAGTGGTATCTGTTGCCAGCAGAACATCTGCTTTTTAGGGTGCAATGTTTTAGTCTGCTCATAGCTGGCTTTTAGGATGCTGGTTCTAATGTATTGCTTAGCTAATATTTGTTACTCTTTTACACTGGTTAAAATGGAAGGGACTCAGTTGTTGTGCATATACGTCACAGAAGTGCTTTATAATGGCTAAATAACCATCTCCACAGGATAAAGGAGACAAAATGGTCTGAGAGAGAACAATTTTGAAAACTTTGGTGCGGTTTTTTATTCCTAATTAAATGTATTTTGTCATAATATTTTGGGTATAGATCTGGCTGGAACAGCATTATAGAAAGAAAGAACCAAAGCTCAAGACTTCTGAATTGAATGATTTTCTTTAAATACAGCTAAATTTTTCTCTTGAACTCTCGGAGTTGCTCAGTGGGATTGGCGGCCACATCCTCCTGCCTGGCATCTGCATGCTGCCATGGAAGGCAGGGTTTCTTGCCGTGCTTGGAAGGCTGCACCAGCTTTTAGCATGGGTAGGTAGTGCTGCACAGTGGAGGTCACTGTCTTGCTTTTGGGGTGATTCAGCTCTGCACTGTCCAAGCTCCACACCTGCAGCAGCACATTAAACCTTAACACAACACTTGGGTGTCTCCCTGCCTTTCAATGCTGCGGCGTGAATGCTTTGTGCGATTCATTATGCTGTCAGTCTCGTTAGATGTATCTTTCAGGCCCACTCTCATTTATTAGTTTCTCATGAGTTTTTAACCACTGTTTTCTATAATGGTAAAATGTATCTGTGTATATGCAGGAAAAGGCAGGGGAGAAATGTGATGACTGTGGGTGTTAAGAAGTGCTGGGTTTGGGTTTTTTATTGCCATGGTTTTGACAATAGCACATTACTCACAAGCAGGACAGCCACTGCTGACTTGAAGTTTCCTCACTGTAGTAAAACTCCCCCAGTTTTACAATGCCTCATGCCATCATTTCTGTGTTTGTGCTATGTCTATTTGGTGACATAATTTGTCACCCACTTCTAATACCCTCCTCCTACACTGCAGTAGTAGGCATGTTGTTTACTGGGCAAGTGGTGGTGTTTCTATTAAAGTTACGTTGGAGCATAACACATCAGTGGAAGGAGTTATAGATGGGTGGGGGGACACTTTCCCAGACGACTTATTTAGCTGGTGGCAGAGCTGAAGTTTGGACTGCTGCTTCTCGGTTATAAAGCAAGAGCCTGGCTGATGGACCATGTTCTATGAGAATTAAAATCTTGTCGGGACTGCAATATTACTGTTATTTTACATCTTCTCTGGCTTAGTTATAGAGAAGATTAACGTCTCTGCCTTGTCTCAGGTTATGGAACAGCCTTTTAAATGTCAGTCTTGGCATTAGTGGACATGTCCCAGCCCTTTCCCATCTTACACTTCGATGCCAATTGCTTCTGCCCTTGCCATATCAGCATGGCTGGCCTAGGGGACTCCTAAACAGGGTACATCCTCCCAAGGTGAGGGAGTTTGGTTGGGCCCAGAGAGGATGCTTTGTGGTTGGTGTGGGATTTTTTTGTTGGGTTTTTTTAAATATCCAGCAAATATATCTATATTTTTTACATCCTAATGCTCCCTTTAGCTGTTGCCTGCTCAAACCCTGAAGCCCTGAGAAGGTGATTATTTCAGTGTTTAACCCCAAGTCAAGGCCAACAGGACTCTTGGTGTTGGCTGTAATGAGTTTGGTACTGTCTAATCCTGAATGTTCCTGCCTGCACAGCTCTCCTAAACAGGGTAATTTTGGGAAATGTCAAATTGCCCCTAAATACTATCTTGTAGGTCAAGGCTTTCCATTCAGTAATGATTTGTCCTCTTCCTCCTGAGCTTCCTCCAGTATTGCTTTGATATTGGAAGCTTGCTGGAGGAGAAGGAGGGCTCTGAGGGCAGGATATCCCCGACACACAAATAAACACACACAAGATAGAATAAGAAACCATCTTTAGCAGTTAACAGAAGAAAGAATGCGAAAGGTGATGAATGGCAGAAGGTATAAAAGGCTAATTTTCAGCTACTGAATTACTCTGGTACCGTGTGGTGCTGTGAGGGAAGCAAAGTGATCTATGAAAATCAAAACATTGACTATGTGAGCTGGAGACTTCACTTCTGAAGCAGAAAGCTAAGGGCGCCAAATCCTGTTAAATTTTAATGAGAGTTTAGATAGAACTCCTTGTGTGTCGCTGCTTGAAAAACAACACTTGCGACTGATAACAACAGAGAGCCTGTGAGTTAACACCTGCAACACAGCATGTGGCTTTCAGACCTGAAATATTGGCTGCTTGGGAAGGTGCTGTGGTCAGGAGTGGTGGGAAGCGGTTCCTTTGGCCAAGCTATCAAAACTGCTGTGCAGTTGCTTTTGCTGCCTCCGAGCTACATGAACTTACACAGCATGCGGGGCCTGTCACCACGGGAAGGGGAGGATTGGTAGTTTCCTGGGTGCCCTGGAGCATCCAACACTAGTTGTGTCAGAACAGAAGAGTGAAGCTTTGGGGTTCTACTACTGTAATCATAGCTTGGCCAGTAGGTAATATCTTAGGCTTTGTTCATGTTTCTAGGTGGTGGTGAAGCGTGATCATACATCTACCTCCTTTTTGGGCATGTTTTCTTAAAACAGGGTACTGTTTTCACACCAGACCCGCCTCTTCTACTGGTGGGCAAGAGCTGAAGTGTTCCTCCAGTCTTCAGGTGTAGCAAGTATCTTAACGAGAACAACATCATTCAAGTGGATGAGATTTGTGAAAACACCTCTATTTTTAAGAAGTTTTGCAAACGAGCTCGTGAAAGCTGAGAGGAAGGGGAATTGGGATAAGAAAGCTAAACTATTTCAAAACATCACTTTAGAGGCTTTAAAGTACCAATACTCATTAATTCCTTTGGCATGTATTAGAATAATATTAATCCTGGTGAACTGAATTGGTATTAGTGCAGGAGTCATAAGGACTTCTACAGGCGTTCAGCTGTAATTTAGCATCAATTAGCTAGGCCATTATTTAAAAATGTTATTTTAATACATTAAATTTCCCAGTGTGTCCTTAGGCAGTTGCTGGAGCTGCTGTTAGCTTCTCTTATCACACTCCATTTTTCTTTCTAGCTGTCATTCCTGTTCTCATTTACTTGATAGTGTGTGCTTCATACAGGGCTCCTCAAGGGTGACTGGCAGTGTGGACTTAAATGCTGCTTAATCTAATTTGGCTGCAGGAAGCTGCTGCAAGGGACAGTCCTGGCTCTCTCCAGATCTCCTCCCTGTATTCTTTTTCCTCCCTTGTAGGACATCTAATATTTCCAAGGGTAGGGTTTAAAAGAAATCCTTGAATGCATCCTAGGGCTACGTTGCTGCTGCCCAATGCAGTGCTGTGCTGTAGGTTATAGAATCATAGAATCAACTAGGCTGAAAAAAACCTTAAAGATCAAGTCCAACTATTCCCCAACACTGCCAAGTCCACCACTAAACTATGTCACTGAAGGCTTTGTCTCAACGGTTTTTCGAACACTTCCAGAGATGCGATTCTGCCACTTCCCTGTTCTAATGCTTGGCCATCCTTTTGGGGAAGAAAACATTCCTAATATCTACTCTAAACCTCCCCTGGCGCAACTTGAGGCTGTTTCCTCCTGTCCTGTCCCTTGTTCCTTGGGAGCAGAGTCCAGCCACCTCCTGGCTCCATCCTCCTATCAGGCAGTTGTAGAGAATGATAAGGTCCCCCCTGAGCCTTCTCTTCTCCAGACTAACCCCCCCAGGTCCCTCAGCCGTTCCTCATCACAGTTGTGCTCCAGGCCCTGCACCAGCTCCGTTGCCTTTCTCTGGCCCCACTCCAGCACCTCAATGTCTCTCTCGTAGTGCAGGGCCCAGAACTGAACACAGGATTTGAGGTGCAGCCTCACCAGTGCCCAGCACAGGGGAATGATCACTGCCCTGGCCCTGCTGCCACACTGGTGCTGATACAGGCCAGGATGCTGGTGGCTTCTTGGCTGCCTGGGCACAAGCTGCTGATATTCAGCTCCATAAATCGTCACCTCCAGGTCCTTTTCCATCAGGCAGCTTTCCAGCCACTCTTCTTGAAGCCTGGAGTGACACAGTGGGGTGTTATGGCTCAAGTGCATGTTATGTAGCCAGCACGTAGAAATGTGGCATTTGTTCCTGTCCCTGCTCAGAGCTGCGCAGAGATGCTCACTGGAGTGCTGGAGGCTGTGTAGCTGTGCAGCTGTGCTAGTGCCCTGCTTTAAGGGGCTGCATGGCCTTGCCTATCATGATGCTGCTTTTATCTCAAGAAAAGAATAGCTGGTGCCTCACTGTTTCCCCACAGCTTGGTAATGTATGTCTTGGAGGGGATGTGCTGCAGAGAGCCCTCTGGTCACCAGGACTGGTGCTTGGATCCATTGTCGTGATGCCCCTGAATTTTGTAAAGAGCCTGATGAACACACTGCTTTTTATATCCTTGGGTATAAAGTGGGAGGTTCTCCTACGCTTCAGTCAATGCCCTCAGTATTACTACAGCTACTACTTTGAGCAATTTTTCTGCAGACCAACAGATGCTGAAGTGGTAGCAGACCATGCCAAATCAGCAAATTCAGAATTCACAAAACATATGGCAATCACTAGCAAAAGCTCTTGATTTCAGTAGAACCATCCATATCACTGAATTCAGACACGTCCTGTACTGCAGTATATTTTGTTTGATGTACCAGATGCTTTTGAGAGAGTGGTGTGGGTGCAAGCACACAACTGAGGAACTCTGAAGTTACTTGTAGAGGATGGAAATACCCATTTACTAATAGGAGAACATTTTTCACCAGACATCCCCACCATCTTCCTCCTCTCAGTAATAAACCTCACAAGAGAGCAGTGAAACAACTCTCTAAGTGGAAATATACAACTCCACTAAATTTCTGATATTTACTTGCAGTAAAGATGATGAGGTTTATGTCACAGTAGGATTTTCCTCCCACACTCCCCAGTTTCCTCACGCATCCCAGATCCATGGGCAGTAATTGTGAGTCTCCCTCCTCCTCCTGTTCCACATGTACTTTCTCTTAAGCTAAATCAGAGTAAGTAGTGTCCTTAATCGTATTTAGCTTGATTTATAGCTCCAGTTCTAGACTTTAAGGAAGACCTGTGACCGTGAAATTTGTAGTTTTCCATCAGTCTGCTAATGATACCTCTCCCTATGGTATATCCCTGCATTTAGTTATATTTCACTTAGTGCAAATGGTATGATTTTTATATGCTATATTTTTTCCCCTTTTAAGCAATCAGAATTCTTTAAAATGCTTTGCAAGTCTTTTGCAAAGAAGAGACGATTGTTTTTCTTGGTATTTTTGTTCTCTTCCTTCCCCCCCCATCCTGTTCCCTTTATAAGATCATCAGTTCTGTTGGACCGTGCTTAACCTCAGTGCTGTTCATCAGGCTGGGACTTTAATCTGTCATCTAGCCCATGCATTTGATCGTGTTTTGTGCAACGTGACGTGGACCAAGATGCTTTAAAAGTGATGGCCTTTTCTGTTGTTTTGCAGGGATGTTTAATCAGTCATTAACAGTTAAACCCCTATGAGCAATGCAATGGCCTTTCTTTATGTACTTCTCCTTGGCTTTCATGCAAACTTCTGTGATGTGTTTGCTGAAGGATTTTAGGTCTCTTGTGGTAGACCAGCAGTGTCCCCTATTAGTAATGTCATCCCTCCATCTCCCTGCCTCTGAGATTCCTCCGTTTGGACTTCTGTAGCCAACCCGGGCGGACATCCCACCTAGTGAAGATTTCATGGCACTGAGAACAGAGTCATTACTTTCCGTCTTTTGTCTTTGTGAACATCAAAGAATTGCATGTCCCAGCAAGTGAGGTGCCAGGAAGTGAGGTTTGGTTCAAGGTTCCCATAAAACAGAATTGGCAAGTCTACTTGGTTTTCATCTGCAAATTATATCAGGACTCATAACTGAGCAGCAACTGCTGTTTGGCCATCTCTTTTTGACCCAGCTGCTTCTGTGCTTCTTGCTGGTACCCGTGGGTGCTAAAGCAGTAGCTGTCAGTATAGCTCATCCTTTCTGTGAATGGAAGATTCTTAGAGTGAAACGCTGGGAGCTGATGTTTTAGTGCAGAGATCCCAAATGACAGCCACTTCCCTGACTGTAACCACTGGTTATGGCTTTCAGAAATCCTGAAGTTGTCAAAGGATCAAGAGGTCAAACCCTGGCATTTATCAGGGCAATTTGTGCAAGAAATCAGTGTGTTATAGAAATATATCACTGCCTAAGGCACAGGGTGCAGAATTGAGGGATTTCCTAGTTTCATTGTTTGAAAGGAGAATTGATCTTACGTTCAATTTCTGCTGCATGCAGTCAGTTGAGCTATTCTTTATGTATTTTTGCATTGAGCATAGGCTATGCTATAATGCTCCCTGGAGATGTTCAGTTCAGTTCTCTCTTGTTCTTTTCAGGTTTTGATATTGCTGTCACTGTGGTTTCCAAGTACCTTCCAATGAGCAAGTATGGACAGGACAAGGGGGAATGGCTTTAAACAGCGGGGAGATTGAGATTAGACATTAGGCAGAAGTTCTTCCCTGTGAGGGTGCTGAGGCGCTGGCACAGGGTGCCCAGAGAAGCTGTGGCTGCCCCATCCCTGGCAGTGTTCAAGGCCAGGTTGGACACAGGGGCTTGGACCAACCTGCTCTAGTGGAAGGGGGCCTTGCCCATGGCAGGGATTGGAACTGGATGAGCTTTGAGGTCCCTTCCAACCCAAACCAGTCCAAGATTCTGTGACTTGCATATATCTCATTTAATTTCTTGTCCAGTCCTTGGGGATGAAATTGATTTGGATATATTTTGCTAGTTAACCTATTTATTTGTTTATTTTTAATGAGATACAGATGTGGCCATCTAAGCCAGTAGAATTTGACCAATTGCCTTCAACAGTGTCAATCTTTGCTGTGCATTTGGAGAGTTGCTGTTTCTAAGGATTAATACTGAGGCACGCTGAATGCCCACAACTGCTCTTAGGTTCTTTCTTAAAGAACAGGCAGTGGGTGCTTGGCATCTCTCAAGATACCTGGTAAGAGAAGCTATGTTGTGGTCCTGTGCATGTCTCTTGATTCAGCTGTATTCTTATGTAGTCTTATTTACAACAGTCCAACAGCTTTCAAAGTTCAGTTGTTAAGAGCTTTTACAAACAGAAATACGTATAAACTCTGCCCAGCCCAGTGGACAATGTTTTCCCTCAACCATTTGTAGCAGAGATTGCAGAGTTTGAAGTAACATTTTAACTGCATACATTACAGTGTCAGGATAGATGATACCAGGGGAAAATAATCTCTTCCTGATAAAATTTGCTGCCTCATTGATACTCAGCTTGAAACAGAAGATTACAGGGAACTGTGCAGGTCTTGACTTTGTGTTTAAACACACTTGTAATCAGATCTCTGTGTTGAGGGAGGGATCTCAAGTGGGTGTAGGTCACTCCACCTCTGTTTTCTATTGTGTTATGGTAGCTTTCAACTTGTTAACTTAAAGATCACTGAGCTGTTGGCTCTCTGCGGTTGTTCTTGCACCAGTTGAGTGTAATCCTTGATACAGGTTTACAGCACTGCTACTTCTCTCAAAGTGCTTCTGGAGTCATTTGTGCATCTGTTGGTTACTGAGGAGATACGTGGTGGTTTCTCCCAGCTTCACTCAGTCCCTGTGAATCCGCTGGGTCCTGCTGGCTGCAGACAGGGTGGGCAGCCTGGAGGAGGGCTCTGGGGATGGAGAGGTGCCAGGGGCGAGCAGCACTGGTGTGCAGGCTGCTGGGGAGAAAACCCTTTAGGCAAGGCTCTTACTCAAGTACCTGCTTGGTGTCACTGCAGGAAGGAGAAGGGGATTTGATGAGAAAGTAGCATGTATAAGGAGGGAAAGACAACACTAACGATGATGGTCAGATGCAGTGCAGTGGTGGGGAGCCTCGTTATGATGCAAAGCCATGAATGTTTCTCTGGACTGTGTGGCTATGCAAACAGGCTGCAAGGTTTCTTTAGTGGCAGCTTGGTTCCAGCGTGTGTTTGGTGCTAACTCATGGAGTGCTTCAGGAAGATGCTTGAGTTTCAGTCAGTCACAGTGACTTTCCTTCTTGTTTGTGACCTAGATCAGGGTCATGATGTAAAGGCCCTGAAGGTGACAGATGACCCCACATAGAGTGGTCTGGATTTGCAGGAGCTCTTTGTTGATGGCTGCTAGATATGTATCTACTGGAGTACTTCTCTGAGCCCATTGCTTACTGACACAGAATTTAACTGAAAACTGAGCTCTGGGGTGGAGCAGTGCTTTTCACTCACTTTACAGAAGTGAAGCACAGACAAGACTCTAGGGGAAGGTTTTATCATTAAATAGTTAGGACTTAGCTCCTACTTTCTGTCTTTACACAGGTTATGTTTTGAAAATCTCAAATTACTTGCTGCTTTTAGGTGCAAATCTGCTCCCTAGAACATGACTTTTACCGTTTTGTCTTTAAGATACTTTCTTAAATGCATCAATACATCATATTACCTGTGGGACTGTCCAACCATGGAGTTCTGCCTTTTGGTCTCTCCTGGGCTCTGGGAGAGCTTATGGGTGTAGTGGCTTCACATTTAAGACAAAAGTTCCTCTCTGCACAGCCTGGGAATGCATTTGGAAACACTTTCTGGGAGAACAGAAAGAAGTTCAGTTTAGCAATGTTGTCTATGGATCTGCTGAAGGAAGTTAGCTTTTTATTTTACCAAAGGATGTGATAAAGAGCATGTACTTCAGCTAGTTAAATGGGTTTTTTTATTATTTTTCCCTCCCTTTCAGTTCAGATTTCTGCTTTAGGTGATAGCAAAAGATACCACCTCAGACTCAGTTGAAATTTGGAGAAGTTGTGAGTTGTTATTTCCTAATGTGGCAGTACCGTTAGTAGGCAAAATTCATACTGTTAAGGAGGCCCTCCTTGTCAAAGTAAAGAGGAGTTGGGAAAAGTTGTTGGGGTTTACATAAAGCAGCAATATCCATACACCCAGAGCCTAGAAGTCTTCACAGGGCACAAAGAGCAGTCCAGATTTACTCATGTGCTTAACTGTGCGACTGATAGTCTTGTCATAGCCAGTCTTGTCATAGCCATGCTGTGGCTGGGATCTAAATGGGAAATGTTTGTGCTCTGCTGCTGTACATAGATCCCAGCACTGATAACTCATGAGGTTTCACCAAGGCCAGGTTGGACGGGGCTTGGAGCAACCTGCTCTAGTGGAAGGTGTCCCTGCCCATGGCAGGGGGTTGGAACTGGATAAGCCTTAAGGTCCCTTCCAACCCAAACCATTCTATGATTTAGCACAAGCCTGATGATAGGGAACATTTGGTTGCCAAGAGTGGGACTTTGTGAGAAGTTTGACTCTAGTTAAAAAAAGCCTACAACCTCCCACGATAGAGAACATAACCTCTTTATGATAAAGAAGTAAGAGACACAATCCAAAACATTAAACTCTGGAAGGCATATACAAAATTTATGTATAAACTACACAATGATTTGGTTGTTTGGGTTTCTTTTAGCAATGTCTTTAAATCTTGTGCTTGGGGCGAGTTTTGGTTTTTCAGATTTTTTGGGAATCAGCCTTTCAGAAATGCCTGTTTATGTAAAGACACATCTTGGTGGTCTCCACTAGACTCATTCTCCTTCCAGAAGAACAACTGAGGAACAAACAGAGCTAAATAGGAGGACAGAGTTCAACCTGATGGATTCAGACTTGGTTCAGGTGTCCCTTGCCTCCCATATCAGAGGTTGTTATGAAGCACAGCATGTTGGTTCTTGATAGATTCAGGTCTTAGTGCCTGCGAGGTGACAAGGCAGTGTGATGGGGATGCTGTCCCTTGAAGCAGCAACATGTCATTGTAGCCTTTGAACTACATAGGCACATGGCCATCATCTTTCCTTGGAGGAAACCCATCAGCAAGCAGAGTGGCAGGCAGATGCTCCAGGAGTCCTGCTTGATTTCTTTGCAAGGCCTAGTGTGAAACAGGGCGGTTTGGTGTCCTTTTGATGAAGAATCAGCTGAAAACACTCCCCTATGGCATATCTTGCTGATTGTCTATATATACTGAATAGAGAAATTCTTAATATATTCCTCTGGTTTTGATCACTGCAATCAAGTGAGGATAATTTTAAGAAAAGAAGAGCAATGTTACATACTGCTGAACAGCTAATGAGAGATCACTAGATGGGAATAATGGTGGTAGGAGAGAGGCTTCTGAAAAAACCTGGATTCAGAAACTAAGTAGTAATGAAAGCTATCTTTCAGAACTCTCTGGCAGAGCTTTGAAGAAAAATCTTTATCTGGCATATGAAATAAGCAAGAATTTCATATAAAAGCCCATGCAGAAATGAAGTTGGACTTTTTGATTATGTGCCTAAACGTAACATTCTCCCTGCATTCATTCAGACTTCTATTACTGTGTGATCTGACCATGGACACTGCTGAAGCAGGGTCTGCCCACACAGAGCATATTGCAGCCTCAGTGCCCAGGGCAGTATCAGCATCCATCCACTCTCATACCTGAATTTGTCTGGGGGGTGGGGGAAACCCTTCCCTTTTGGATAGCAGATGTCAGTCTCCTGCTCTCCTGCAGCTCTGCCTGGCTCGTGCTGGAGTACAACACGAAGGAAAAGTTTTTCCCTGCAAGCACAGGGTTATAAATAAACGTGCAGACCTTAAACAAACTACCTTGAGCAACACTAGCACAGGCCTCTGCTCACCAGGTAACAAATGCCATGTCAGGTTTCTCTGTCTCCTCTCATGTTTTACACTCAATTACAACACCTTTGAAATAAGTGGTTCGGTCAAGAGCAGCAAACACTCCTGTCTTCAGCTGAAGAGCTCCTCCAGCTCTGAGCAGGGTTTGGCTATGTGTGTGCAACACGTACATGGCTGAGGTCACCTTTGTAACTGATAGAGAAGCTAAGAGGGGAGTGAAAACTTTGGCCAGTTGGTAGTGCAGTGTTGGGGGAGCTGCGTAAGAGCCTGGAAGCTGGGAGAAGAGGAGCAAGGATTATCAGTGCTGAAGAGATGTAGTGGTGGCCTTCTCGGAGTGCTTTGCTTCAGGTTCACTGTGACACCTGGCATCCCTAGGACACTACTGTGGGAGCGGTGGACTTCAAACCAATGCTGCCTGCTGAGGTGCGTGTGCTCCCCTGCAGAGTAGGTCATACTGTAGGAAGGAGGACAGCCTTCATAAATGAAGAGAGGGAGCACGCTGCAGGCCAGAATAAGTCACAGAACAGTTTGGGTTGCAAGGGACCTTCAAAGCTCATCTAGTCCAACCCCCCGCAATGAGCAGGGACATCTAAATCTGGATCATGTTGCCAACACCCACATCCAGCCTGGCCTTGAAGGTCTCCAGGGATGGTGCATCCACCACCTCTCTGGGCAACTTGTGCCAGTGTTTTACAACCCTCGTTGTAAAGAATTTCTTCCTCGCATCCAGCCTGAGTCTCCCCTCTTTTAGTTTAAAACCATCACCCCTCGTCCTGTTGCAACAGGCCCTGCTAAAAAGTCTCTCCGAATCTGTCTTATAGGCCCCTTTTAAATACTGAAAGGCTGGTCTGAGGTCTTCTGGGAGCCTTACTGTTCTCCAGGCTGAACAACCCCAACTCTCTCAGCCTTTCCTCATAGCAGAGGTGTTCCATCCCTCTGATCATTTTTGTGTCTCTCCTCTGGACCCTCTCCAGCAGGCCAGTGTCTTTCCCATAGTGAGGACTTCAGTATCTGAGTGCTGGCCACTTGCCATCTTCCCTTGCAGCCTGGGCCAGCAGCTCCCTCCTGTTATGGGGACTGCAGGTGCCTCCTGCCATGACCCCTGGAGCCAGCAGTCCAGGGCAAAGTCTCCTCCCAGCAACCATCCTCCCTCAGAGCTCGCCCTCCGTGGGGTCCTGCAGGAAGGGCAGGGGTGGTGGGAGCAGGTGGGCAGCAGGACAGGGGTGGCACCATCCTGGGACACTGCAGTGAGCAGAAAACCTGTCTTGGCACTGGCTGTGCCACCCTGGGACTAGTGTGCCAGGCTGCCACAGCCCTCTGGTCATGGTTAACTGTGAGTACAAGGCAGGCTGTTGAAAGGCCATGAATTGTAATGGGTGTTAACCCATGATGGGTCTGTTGGCAAACTGGGAACCACTGGCTTGTTTGATGGTCTCAGCTATTCCTTAAAGACTGCTGGATTTGGGAACGTGTGCAGATGGTGAGAGTAGTGGTGGCCCCACTGGCACATGCAGCTCAGACCTTCATCAGAGCAGTGTGCTCGTAACGGGTGCTCACCTCCAACGCTTCAGAACAGTAACTTTTGCTGTCATGGCTTTGCTCAGAACGTTGTGCTATAACCCCACAAGCTTAGTTTTGTTTTTGACCATTTATAAAGGGTTGCCACAATCTGTATCTGGAATACAGCACGCTCTTGATCATTGCTTCTGTGGTGGTTGTGGGGGACAGGAGGGCTCCCCTGTGCTTCCCCCCAAAGTTAGCTGTCATGTGCCTTCATTGTGTGGCTTTGTCAGAATAAGGTTCCCTCCCCCAGAAGAGAAAGCAGGGTTTGTGCTCCTTTTTTGGATGGATGAATGCAGTCTGATGAAAGGAGCCAAGTCCCTGGCTGCCTGCAGCCAGCCTGCAGGAGCACTGCCCAGCACGGGGTATGAGTGCTTGCAAGTCTCCCCACGCTTGCCCTTGGACAAACCCTGCCATATTAGCACTTCAGGAGACCTATTAATGCTCCAGCAGCTCTGCTATGATTTATAAGCTGTTTTGTAGGTGCAAAATTGCAGATGGGTGCATATTATAACTGCACCAGAAACAGCAAAGCATTTTCTGGAGGAGTCTTTGGCTGCAGTATTGAATGGGAAGCCCTCAAAGCGCAGTGGGTTTGTTCAGAGGCACAAGGGTAAGCGTGTGGCAGGCGGGCATCTTCCCAAGTGGGCCACTCTCACAGGGACCTCACTGGCCCTGGCAGGCTCATATCTTCCTTCCCAAAGGGCAGGCTGCATCTCAGCAGACAAACTGTCTGCCCTGCAAAATCAAAAGGGAAAGGCAGAATTTGTACCTGCAGGGTTTGGGGCTTGGGTTGGGCTTTTTCCCTCCTCCTTGTAACAAATCATGCCCCGAAGTGGTGAGGTTGTGTGTCTGCTGGGCTAAAATTACCTTGTGATCTTAATGACTTGAAGTTTTAAGTCAAATTCTAGCAGCAATTGATGTGGCAGATGTAGTTTCTTCAAATAAGAGAGAGATGATAAGTCAAGAAGGATGAATAGATGATTGTTTTTATTAAAGGTATTATGGAGGGAGAAATTCTTCTCATGAACAGACTTTCTTTTCTTATTCCCATCCTCTCAATAAATCACTGCCACGGTGTCAGTTAATACTGTTTGGGGATCTTGCTCAGGAATGTTTTAGATTGGAAGAAAGAAATTCATACAACAAAACAGACTGTCTCTGATCACTGTAAGGGTTACTGGAGTTTAGAGAAAGTAAAATATTTACCATCTGATTCACATTATAGGTAAGATAAAGATTGAATGCTAAGGTGGGGAGGACAGCCCGAGGGTACAAGCCACTCCTACCAATGCCAGCCGGGATTAATGGACGGCTTTTGCTCCTACTCGATTTTCTTTGCTTTGTACTTGAAAGTCTTTGCTGCAGTAACTTCAGACTATAATTAGATTGACTGGAAAACCAAATTATCTGCAAAGAACTACTCAGATCACGAATGAGGAGCATGAGCTTTATTTGTCCACCCTAAGTGTGTGTCACCTTCAACAAGCAGCAAAACAATTTCAGCATTTAATAAAATAAAAGACAGACATGCCTTAGGAAGTTGGATAGAAAGACACAGCAGTATTAGTCTAGAGAAACACAGAGTGTCGTGGCTTCTTCAGCATGACAGGTTTAAACAAATGGTTTTGATAAGGGTTTGTGACTGGCAGCCTGATTCAAAGTATTGCATTTACCTACCTGAAGTTGCAGCACTTACTACTGGGATGGACAGAATTCTCTGAACATTGTTCTTCGAACTTAATTAAGCAATAGAAAACCCACTTTCTAGCCTTATATGAGCAGCAGGTTTGAAGATGATCTCTGTTTCTTTTTAACTTGCATATTTTCTCATCTCACTTATATTTGATGGAATGCTCACACAGTTTTAGTAAAGTGTGTGATAAATGTGTGGGGTTGGAGCATCCCTGCCTCTGGCACTGTCATTGAAGGCATCTTGATATTGCTCAGCAGCTGGGGAAGATTGACCTGTAACACAAGTGCTCCGGAAACTTTGCAGCTGCCTCTAGACACTGTACCACAGTAGTGACTTCCCACGGGCTCTGGGGATAGGAATTGAGTTTGAGGTAATGGAACTGAATGTCCAGAGCAGTCCATCTTGCAAAACCTTGCTCTCTAGGGAAGCTTTGCCCAGAAGTAATCCAATTTTTGTTTGAAATGAGCTTGAGTTGGCTGCAGAGCTGTAGTCTGCCCTGGCTTTTCCCTGACAGCAAACAGGAGGGGGACCACCAACCACTGCATGTTCCCCTTCCCCTCTGCCAGCACTGACAGTGGTAGGAATGCCTGAGAATTGATTTACTAAAAACCCCACCTTCTGGGGGGAGGGGAGGGTAAGTTGTCAAAGGGGAAGCTGAAGGTTTGATCCACTGTTCTGTGTGGAGTACAGCTGGAGGTAGGTCCTGGTGCTGATCTTCACTAGTGTCCATCTGTCCACAGCTCCCTGATGCAGCACTGCTGCAGGCTTCGGCTAAGGCTCTGGCAAATAAGGGCAGGGATTTTACAACTGAGTGAAATGTGAAGTCTGTAAATTTAACAGGGATTGCATTGTCATGGGATCATACCATAGAATCCCAGACAGGTTTGGTTTGGAAGGGACCTCAAAGCTCATCCAGTTCCAACCCCCTGCCACGGGCAGGGACACCTTCCTCTAGAGCAGGTTGCTCCAAGCCCCTGTGTCCAACCTGGCCTTGACCACTGCCAGGGATGGGGCAGCCACAGCTTCTCTGGGCACCCTGTGCCAGCGCCTCCGCACCCTCACAGGGAAGAACTTCTTCCTGATATCTAATGTAAATATTTCCTCTGTCAGTTTAAAGCCATTCCCCCTTGTCCTGTCACTCTATGCCCTTGTCAAAAGTCCTTGTAGAAATCGTCTCACTTCTGACTTTCTGCAGTGTTTCACATGGTTAAAAAAGAAACTTCTGATCCTTTTTTTGGCACATTTCACATTCTCTGGTCTGTATTCAGAAACTTGTTTTAAATTTCCCTGTACAGTTAAGTTTTCTTGGGGCATCTCCCCTGGCTTCCTTTTTATGTTAAGCAAGCACCTAGGAAGTTGGCAGCATCCTTAAAACTTCATGTGCATTTGTTGGGACATATGAGTGTGATCAGATGTGAAACTGATTTTGACTGACTTCTCTTGGGATCCACTTACCTTCAGTTTAAATGAGACAAGGTGTCCTCCAAAGAATCCTTTGAAGAGTTTCTCTTGCATGCTCAGACGAAGTACCTGCAGGAGGAAGAATTAGTTTGGTAGACATATCGTACATCACTGACTCTTTTGTCGTAGTTTAGTTTTATTTTATTTTATTTTATTTTGTAATGAGGGTGGAATGCAGGATCAAACTTCTCTCATGTGCTTCGACTTTGAACTTAATGCTTTTATTTTTGGCTGCCATCACAAGTGCCCTTTTAATGAACTAACCAGTGGCAATGTTGGCACCCATGTGCTACCCAGCCAGAGGCAGCACTAGCTCTGTGTTGAAACTGAGGTTCCTGCAACCTGAATTACGGCTCCCTAACACAAACATGCAACCTGGCCTTTGGGGAAAAAAAGAGAGTAACATTGCCTGTCGTCATCGTGGTGACAATGACAGCGTGTTTTGTAGCCACTCCTGTCCTCCAACGAGGAGTGGGGTATTGACTGCAGTAGAAGTGCATGGCGTATGGGGCTGCCTCCCCACAGCACACAGTTATGAAGAGCCCCACTCACTTCTGGCCTCTCACAGGCTTCCATTTCCTATTCTCCTTCAGACTGAGTTCAAATATCAAAGGTCAGCATAAGTTCACGTTACTATTTTACCACAGGAGTGTTATATGGTTATTGGAAAATCATAAGAAATAGAGAGGAATAAGGTTCTTTTTAATACCTGGTTTCCTTCAAGGAAGCATCAATTGTTCCTAGAATGTCTCTAGTGATTCTGCTGCAATAGTCTTGGTCAGCACGCTCTCACACACCTTTATAAATCTTCTAGTCACTGTGCTTGCTAAGCTTTCCCACAATGTTAGTTTTTAGTGTTTGCTTGATTTATTTTTATTTTCTCCACCTTGTTTGCACGGTCCCTCCTCTCAGTGGTGAAGCAGGAACAGTGGAACTCTCATACAGCTCTGCTAATAAATTCTTAGTCTCTTATGAACTGCAGCACAGGGGAAGGGATTAAAAGAAATGCGGAGAGCAAACACCTGTTTTCTCAGGAGGTAGGAGAAATGTGCTGCTCCCTCCTGCAAGCCTTTGGGTGCCTATGGAAATACTGGGCTATTATGCCTATTTAATGTGCTTAGCATTAGAGGTCGAAAGAGAGGGCTAACCTCAATATCCATAGGTTTCTGGCTTGCCTTCAGCCACAAAATCTGCTTCACTTAAAAACACCTCATTCCCCACCCAGCTGTGGTAGGAAACCTCAGTCACCTGCTCAAACACGAGTGTCATTGTGTGGCTGCTTTTGAGAGCACACTCCAAGCAGGAGTAATTGTGCAGAGGTGGGGAAGTACTAAGCTCAAGTTGTAAGGTCCTTATAGAGGAATGAGCTGAATGCTTCATCTTAGTACCCCACCTAGCACTATGGACCTGACCTGTAACAGGGCTTTCCTAACAACAGTCTTTTTAAATCCTTTCTCATAAACAACAGAAATAGTGTAGGAGTCTTAATGAAAATAGAAAGGAATAAAAGGCAGTGGGGAAAACAGGTGAAGGTGAAGAAGAGAAAATGAGAATAGAATTAAAATTAATAAAGAGGTGGGTAGAAGGCAGAAGTAGCAAAGAAGAAAAAACACAAGCAGTAAAGTGTAAGAGTTAAGACTATTGGAAGCAGAGAGGTGGGCAGAGACCTTCCTTCCATGTGTGCTGTGTGCCTTCTGTGTGGTGCTGTACAATTGCCCTCTGTGTGGTGCTGTACAATAGTGTATAGAATAAGGTCCTGCAGATGTGGTTTCCTGCTGGTGTGCGCTGGGTGACCATAGTGCCTGTGGGCAAGACACTTGGGGCTGCCTCAGCAGATGATGTGGTGTGTTGGAGCAGAACAGCATGCAAACCAAATGTCCATGTCATATACCTTTTGAGGGCTCTTGCCACAGGCTATTTCTGACCTGTAGACAGTATGCCTGCCAGCAATGGATGTGTGTTCCTGTGCAAGTCTCCCAGTTTAGTTTCAGCCGAAAGGAGTCCCATTCATGTGCTGTGTGACTGCAACAGCCTCGTGAGCCAAAGCACAGTGGGTGGGGATGTTGGGGACATCATCTCTGAAGCATGCTTGCCCACAGTCTGCAGCTATAATGTAGACACACACTGAAATACCCATGAGAGAGCTGCTGTTTTCCTTAGCTCGGTTGGACTAAGCAACTGGAATTGAGTCTGCAGATATTGGATTTATCTTCATTTGCACACCTGAATACATGTGGGACAGAGGCTTAAGGACCTGGAGCGTGCTGAGTTGTCATACTTAAATCTCAGTACTTAAATCGCTGCATTAATGTAGGATAGGGGTGGTTTTCCATTGCAGGATTGAGGACCTGCTTTTGGAAGAGGTATGTTTAGGGACAGTGTTGAACACTGAGCACCAGATACAACTGAGTAATGTGCAGTCTAAATGCTCTCTTCACTTGCTCATAGCTCAGTGATTTAGCGTGCAGATACAGACTTGGAAGGTTCAAGCATGGATTAGAACATCTCGCATTAAGTCGGAAATATCAAGTCCAAAATATATGAAGTTCACTGGAATGGTTTGCCCGAAGAGTTGGTAAAGGCTCCATCCCTAGCAGTGTTCAAGGCCAGGCTGGACAGAGCCTTGGGTGGTGTGGTCTAGTGTGAGGCATCCCTGCCCATGGCAGGGGTTTGGAACTGGATGATCTTAAGGTCCTTTCCAACCCCAGCCATTCTATGATTCTATGAAAAGTTAGCTCTCTTGAAGCTGGTGGATGTTTAGCAGTTCTGTATGTGAATGCACTATTGTAGGCTTCTCTCCAAAGGTTGGTCTGTTGCTCAAACCCAACAAAACCAAAAGTAAAGAAAAAATTCACGCTTGGACTAATCCCAGCTTAGTCAGGTGAGAGAAGCTGGCCTAAAAGCAGGCTCCAGGTCTTTGGAAAATTACTTACTATTTGTAACATGGCAGCATATAAAGGTTCCAGCCACTTATGCCTTATAAGAATATATTATTATGTTTTCTTAAATAAAGAGTGTTTGGACTACATAATTATAGCACTTCTAGACCAATAGTTTGGGAACGAATTTGTGTACAGCCACCCTCAAACATCTCATTGCCCACTCTCCCACTCTTAAATTTGACCTAATCTTATCGCAGGAAATAAGTGTTTGAAAACAAACCAACAAATAACACCATTGTGTAAAAATTCTCTGGAACGAAAGTTTGTTTTCATTTATGTGGGTGTGGAGCCAGGGATCAGAGGCAATAATATTCCTTATTAGTTAAGATTCTTCGTTTTGAGAATTGCCCCAGTTCAGCTTGCCTTCTAGTCCTTAAAGGTCACTGCTATTTTTTTTATATGGGTTTTTTTTTTGCATAATATGGGATTGGAACTAGATGATCTTAAGGTCCTTTCCAACCCTAACTATTCTATGATTCTGATATGAACAAGAAGCTAAGGGCCAGTATTGCGTGTTGGGTTTGTCCTGGGCTCTGCCAGATTCATTTCCTGTCCTGGCCATGACTTTCTCTCTTTGAAACATATTGCAAGTCAGGTCACACAATCCTGTCTCATTTCTTTCTGATGGGCCTGAATAAATCTCTGCCAGACCGAGAGGTGTAATGGCTGCACCCAGCACACGTCTCACCTCTGCCTGACTAGCTCTGTAATCATGTGGGGCAGCAGATCTCCAGTGAATATTGGATATTTGCCTCCTGGGTTCCCAGTGTATTGATGGTAAGAGTCAGGGTTTAAAACTGCCCTCTTGAGCTTCATGTCCTATTTCCTCCCAAAGTACCCTTCTCTCTATCTGTTAGTTTCTGCTGGGGATAAAGTGGTTACTTATCCAGTGGTTTGGATCAGATTAGGCAGTTTATTCCAACTACAGGGCATGCATGTGTGTAGGAAAAGCACCTCCAAACTGTTGATGCGCACCTCTGTGAGCCCTGCTCTGCTCTTGCAAACGCTCTCCTGCCTTTGTGGAATGATGTGGAGAACCAGTGTCATCTCCAAGCAAGGAGATGTAAAGCAGTGGAAAACCTACCTCACCTTGTGCTAATTGGCCTTCACAATGACTGGCTTTATGGAGGGGTCAGGAAGCAAACGAGCAGGGTGATTATGTATTTCATAGGCTTCAGAGACAGGAAAGACATCACAAGACCTGCAGGCCATATTGATTTTCGAGCAAGACTCTTATCTTTTTAGCTCTTCTCTAGCACAGTTCTAACTAGCTCTCTATTAGCAGTCCTTCAGGGACACTATTGTGTTTTCTAACACATTTCAGCACCACATTGCCCTGAGACTTGGTCTCAGTTTACTTCTGCTGGTTGTTTTCATCATATTTTACTTCCTTACAAGACCTGCTGTTCGTTCTAAGCCTTTCCTGTAGACAGCCCCATTTCCATCTGGGATGTACTGCAAGACAGCAGCTCATGGGGTTTTGCATTGGGCTGTCGCCTGAGTTTTATCCATTGCCATTTCTGCACTGGTTGGGTGGGTTGTGACTTTGTGGCTGGAAACCTAAGAAGAGGCTGCTGTGATTAGGTGGAATTATGGGCATAAGCTGCCACACTGAGCAGGGATGAGCTAGTGAAGATACGTGCTACCCCTCTTGCTGCATTTCCTCCTTTAATAAATAGTATGGGGGAGGCAGTTCACTGACAGCTATTTCGTATTGTGCTGTGTGATTAACTGCAAAACGCTGTGCTGGCCTCTGCCCCCCAGTTATATAGAGCCAAGGAAGGTGCTATGAGCTCTCTTTGATTATAATAGTTCTGAAAATGAGTGTGTGAGGGAGTGCTACATCCCCTAACTGCTAGCTTTTGGGTAGCACCATGTTTTTCTCATCAGACTCACTGGCAGGCGCAGCTTTAGTCAAAGCTTTGCTGCCTTAACAGCTCTCTGCTCCATCCCTGGGAGAGGTAATATTCTTCACCCATCAGCATGCTTCTGCTGTCATGCTGAGGAGCAGCAAGCCCACAATGCAGCTGAAACTCCAGGAACTGCACTTAGTTCCTGGCAAACTATATCAAAAGGGAAGGAGTTGTTTATTCTGCTCTTTTCTATGGGTGTATAAATATATACATGCTCAAAATACCAATGTATGGTAGTCTCTTTCCTAGTTAAAATCTACCCAATTCTGGTCTGGCATAAAAGAACTTGTTCCATCACCTGAATATAAAAGTGCTGCTTACACTCAAGACCTGCAGGCTCTGGTTTGAATCTGAACCAGGCTGCTGGTCACCAGAAGTTTCTCAGTGTATTCATCTGCATCCAGTATGTGCTCTGATTTATTAACCCACTCCAGCTTCTAGTGAACAGCCTTCCACATCACAGAGGTACCCAGCTGGTGGTGTTACTTGTAGCTCCAGATGGGAAATCAGGGAATGGATGAACCTGGAGACTCATAGGCTTCCAAGCATCAGAAGCAGTCCCTTTGGATCAAGGTTAAAGCAGAGCAGTGCGGAGTTTTGATTTGATGCTGCCTGTGGTTTGTGTATCCTCAGTATCAGTAACTTTGCTGCTAATATGCTACCAGCATAGATTTAAGGGGAAGATATTTTTAAAGGCAGTGACTAACATGTTGGATTTCACTTCTCAAAACCTTTATTGTTTTCCTAATATCATTCATCTCCTGCTCTTTTCTCTGGCAGGGCTCATGCCAGCCTTTGGTAACCAAGTCAAGTTCTCACCTGGAGGTCCTTCCTACATCCCAGCCCGTTAGGGGAGGTAGTGCTTGATGTTCTCCGTTTGGCTGGACGTTAGTGGCCCTGTAGCAGGCTTCTGAATGCCAGCTTGTTCAGGAGAGAGGCTGCTGAAGCTAAATTTGTTTTATCAGTCTCTCAGTGGTAGAGTATTTTGCAGTTGAAAACTTGTTGTTTTGACTTTCCTTCTGTAAGTCCCTCCATGGTTAGCTTTGCCATGTTGGGTAGCCAGCCTTCCAACATGCCTACCACAAATGGCTCCATGTAGTTAGAGTGCTGAAGGGTCTCCTGAGCAGTCGGGGCTTGGTGTTTCCAAGTGAGGAGTTGGGGGCACAGGGACAGTCTTTTTGGGAGGTTAGCACAGAAAGTGTCTGTGATGCCACACAGGCAGGGCAGAGGAAAAGCAGCCACTTCCACTCCATTTTTTCATCATCAGTGAAACTAATTCCAGACCTCTCATAGGGCCCTAAGTCTCAACCTTTTGTTCATCCTTCCCTTTCATTATGTTTTTTTTAAGCAAATCTTAAGGAAGATGCAGGCACCCACACACATGCACAGAGTTAGATTTCAAGTCCTAACAGGAAATGTGTAATCTGCTTGAAGATTAAAGTGCCAAGTGCTTCTCTTAAGATTGGGAACCTGACACGGATGTGATTATGAATTAGAGATTGCTTTGTGGTATCAGTGGGGAAGAAAAATGAATGTGGAAATAGAAGGCTGCAGACTTGTTGAGTTCTGCAACCATCTTCAAACAGATATGGGGAGCCTGGAGGTTTTGGATCTTAAAGGATGTGCGGAAGTGAAGCCAGAGTGTTATAGGAACACATTTTTCACTTTTGCGAAGATTTTGTGATAGGAGAAAAATACCAATTTTGGATAAAACGCTGTGGAGCAGATGCGTGAACACATGTCCTCAACTCTGAAGGTTAAAGGTGTGGTAAGCAAGCTTTCAAAGAGAAATTCCTTACTGCCGCAGCTCGGTGGGATAACCAAACCATCCCTACTCCCAGAGCAGGGGTAGCAAGAGAAGCTTTCTGCATCCCACTACAGGCAGATCTGCTGCTCTTTGAGGAGCAGAGTGTGGTGCCTGCCAGATGATCCCAAGTACACTGCTGCTGCCAGAAGAAGTTAAAAATAAACCTTGTCAAAAAGCACTCCAGCAGCAGAGTAAAAGGTCTGTACCTGGCTTACAAAAGTGAAAGCAAAGAAGCAAAGTGGAGAGACAGCAGGTTAAGCTGCTCTCCCTGAGAGAGAGGAGAGGCTTTCTGGAGACCAGAGCTAACTTTGGCCTGCAGAGTGATTTCTGTACTTTTCCTGTAGTAGCTCTGCCTTGAGAAGTGGTTTCCTTGCTGTGTAAATCTGGAAAGCATTGCCTTTGCCAGGCTGTTCTTAAGCCTGTGATGTATATTGATAATTTCACAGACTCAGAATCTCTGGAGGTCATCTTGTCCAACCTGAGTGCTCAAGGAGGATCCCTTAGATCCAGCACCACCTCCAGAGGGCTTTTGAGTATCTCCAAGGATGGAGACTCCACAGCCTTTCTGGGCAGCTTGTTCCAATACTCAGTCACCTTCACACTGAAAACTGTTTCCTGATGTTCAGACAGCACCTCCTGTGTTTTGGTTTGTGCCAATTGCCTCTTGTCCTGTCCCTTTGGACACTGAAAAGAGCCTGGCTGCATCTTCTTTGCACCCTCCCCTCAGGTATTTGTACACATTGATGAGATCCCCCCAAGGCTTCTCTCCTCTAGCAGCGATTGCCATCTCCTCATGCAGCTCTGGCTGCATCCTCCTTCCTGGCATGTAAAGGGACTTGAATATACTTCATCTTCTTACTCATATGTTAATGCATTGGACCAAAAGAAGCCCTTTTCTGCTGATCCTCTTGCTCTCCTTGCAGCACCTGCTGTGCTCTCCCCACTCCTCAGCCATGTTGGACATTGCAGTCCATCAGAAGCAAAGGTTTCATCCTGGCTACTCTGTGGAGCAGCAGCAAGCAGGGGGGAAGCTGCTGCCCTCCCCATGTAGGCAGTGCAAGGCAAAGCTGTTGTGTTCCCCAGCCCTTGAGGGTATGTTTGAGTAAGAAATTTTGTTACTCCACCAGGCATAAGCAGAGGTGTTTTGTTATGAGTCCTTCTGGTTACCGGCCTCCCTAAGAGGTCTCCTTACTCTGTAGGTTATTTATGGAAGAGAGACTGATCTCTGCACTCTCTAGTGTGCTCATACAAAAGACTGACCATATTAAAGGAGTGAGAATGAGTAAACAGCCTGTGAGTGAGGTATGAGGGTATATGTTACTGCAACATTGCACTAATGCAGAGCCACTTCCTTTAAGAGTGTGTTTGAAGCTTCTTCAGAAAATAATTTCCAAATATCCAAGAACTTACAGTACTGCTGGGTTTGGGTTTTTTTTTTATTGGCTTTCTAAATCCACATATAAGTGCAAGAGTATTGCTCAATAGATGTAGAGAGTTGGGGATCCTGCACAGGTTGCTCAGAGAAGCTGTGGCTGCCTCATCCCTGGCAGTGTTCAAGGCCAGGTTGGACACAGGGGCTTGGAACAACCTGCTCTAGAGGAAGGTGTCCCTGCCCATGGCAGGGGGTTGGAACTGGATGGGCTCTAAGGCCCCTTCCAACTCAAACAACAAGTAAGTAGAGGGAGGGTTAAAAGAATATCTGTTTCTGAAATAGAAAGTATGATGAAAAGCTGCAAGACAGTTTCTGTTGGTTTCCCGGAAGAATTAAGATTGGCTGTAGATCTGCAGAGAAGGAGTTATAGAAATAACATTTAACTAAAGTATTTGCTTCTCAGCCAGGGAAGGACACTCAGGTTTTGGCACTGATGCTTCTCATTTAGCAGTGACAGGCAGCATATTGTGCTGTAGCTGTTGACAGCAGTAGGAAGCTGACTAGAGCGCGAGCTGGAGCTGGGTTGAGGGCAGGAGGGAGGGAGAGCTGCAGGTGGCTAGTTTGGCTCTGGGGAATTAGCCTTTGTGGTGGCCCTGGGCTCAGTGCACAGTAGTTTGCCTCCTTGTAACGACAAAGAGAGACCCTGGATGAGTGCGTATCCCTGACTTGCTCTACTAGAGCAGTTTGCATACCATGAACTGCACTTAGGGGCCTTCCTTCTCTTGGGTCATCCATGCTGCATTGCTTTATCTTGCACTTTGTTTTTTACCTTTCCTCTCAGCCCATTGCTTTCTTGCCCACTTTCCCCCAGCCTCTCCTGTAATCCAAAGCAATCCTGAGCAATACCAGGCAGAGGTGAACTCTAAATCATGTTTGGGGTGGACATGATCCATCCCAGGCATGGGTGGGCCATTCCTGGCCAAGTTTATGCTAGGAGGCCTCCATGCCTGCTGTATCACCCAGAGATGGGCTGGGTGATGGGCAGTGGTCCCTGGCAGGAGCAGGCTGGTTCTTGCTCTTGGATGTCTTCCCAAGCCACACTGCACTGCTTGGCTCATGGGCAGTGAAGCACCATCCCCAGAACCACACTAGATACCAGAGGAGATCTAGCTGCTGAATCTGTTCTCCCTCTTCTCTTTGGAATCACATCCGGGAAAAGCCAACTTTCTCACTTGCTGAAGAGGGGCTTTAAATGGATGACTGATGTGTGCATTATTGCAGCAGCTCCCTTCCCCTGTTACATTCCACTATTTATTCTCATAAAGGCAGGATGAACCCAGTCAGCCCCAATAATAGAAATGTCAGAGGCTGCTGAGGATTTTCTGAAACAAATGCTTATTGGAATTTTAACATGGCAGGGAGCATCAATTTTGATAGTCGTTTCCTTTGTGGAAGAGCTTGCTTGATTTCTTCTTTTTTTGGGTACGGTTTTGTACCATCTAAGTCTCCTTTATAGAAAGAGTTTGAAATGTGGAATTTTAAATATATATTAAAGCCACTTATCAATATTGCAGCATGCCAATATTAGCTTGCTGAAGCTGAGCTCCAAGCAAGTGCTGGAGCTGCTGTCATCGCTGGTTTTTTCCTATTTGTTGGGGGGCGGGTTATAACTTGTGAGAGTATTTATTTGTAGAAGCAACAGCTTAAATAATTGCTGGGATTTTCAGGAAATATTTAAGGAAAACAAGAAATGTGTCACACTTCAGGCCTTTCTGCCTTGGTTATATATGTGAGAAAACTTTTATATTAAGGTAGCTTCTCCTTATTGTAAGCTTGCAGCATTTGTTCTTCCCTTAGATGCCCATTGCAAGAGATTTTGGGGATTGAATTTTTATTCTTCTGTGTGGGTTTTGAGTTTGTTTCTTTTTGAGGCAGATTCTGTTTAGAAATCTAAATCCTAATGTCACAGCACCCTTGCTGCAAAGCAGAGCCAACCCAGCAGTTGTTATTTTATCAGCTTACATGTTTGGAAAGCGAGTACACGGAGTTTTGATGGTAATTTGTGATGTTAGAGCAACTGGAGAAGCAGACTGGGAGACAGAGTATCTGCCAGGGTGGAAAGAAGCCGATAAAGATGAAAGCAAGCTGATTTCTCTGTGCTGGTGTGTGTTAGTAAGCTCAGCTTAAGGCCAAAGTCGGTATCAAAGTATCATACTTCGGGACTAAGCCCACGAGAGAGATGTTTAGGATAGCTCTAGCAGTTTTCACTGGGTTATTTTTAGGGGCTTTCTAACCCTGACACAGAGAGGCTCAGGGGTTCCTTGTGCAGGTAAATATGGCAGACGAGGCTGATGGAGCTCTGTTGCTTTTTATCCTCTTTTTGAAGGGCAACTTTGGGGTTGTTTTTCTTGGTCAGGCTGCTTTGCGGGTAACTATAGTGAACAGCAACAGCCTCACCCCTTGGTAGAAGATTTCCAGGGAAATCTTGGAATTCTTTTTCTTCCCTCTGTAATTTTAGGGTTGGTTGGTTGGTTTTTTTTGGGTTTTTTTTTTAAGTATTTGGACACAGCTGTAGAAATGATCATGTTGAACAGCTGGGGCACAGGCCCACAGCATATGCTGTGTAATGCAGCGTGTACAACCAGTTGTGGAAACTTCTCGATCCCTGCGAGCACTAAAGAAAAACAGGACCAGTTCTGAATCTCTCTGATACATGCTAAATCTCCTGCTGCTGCTCTGCTTTTATTGTGTGGTTTCACTCAGGGTCTGCGGTGTCCCTAATGTATGAGTAGCTGATGGTGGCAGCATCCTCGTATTCCCTTGCTTGACTTTGCAATGAATCCCAGGGAGCTGAGCAGCCATCCCTATCCAGCGATCACAAGCATTTCAGTGTCATCCTTCTTCCACTGGGATAACAGCTTCGTTCCACCCCTCTGGGATGATTTTTTGCTGATGTGCCTGCGGTGGCTTTTCAGCTGCCAAGGGATGTACATCCTGCCCAGGCTTGTGCTGGGCTGATGCATCCTGACAGCCGATGGTGGGGCTCTGAAGCTGCTGCCCTCTTTGCAGAGGTTACTGCCTGCTTTGGCTTTGTCTGTGGAAGGAGAGGGAACCCTGAGGAGCTCCCCTGCTGCAGGAGTGCCTGCCTCAAACCTCTGGCCTGCTGTGCTGTCATTGGCACACTCAAGGTCCCCATGGTCATGGGCATGAACATCATCCCCATGAGCTTTTCCCTGCTTGAGCCCAGCATGGCCACTGAGGGCGTTTTGGCATTTGCACCACAGCCCTGTGTGCTCAATGAGGCTGATTTGTTTTGCACTTTGCTGCTTAGCTCAGGTGCTCACTTGAGTGGGAAGGTGAAGTTGCATTGCCAAAAGACTGGTTTTTCATAGGCTTACAGAGGAGGCGTACTAACCACTTGGTTGGGGAGTTTTCCATACATCTTTCCACACAAGCACACCTTAATCAAGTACTCACTTGAATGTAAGAAGTGCCTTCATTAAGAGGGCTGGCATTTCAGAGATGCCCTTTGCTTAATTCCAGTTGTCTGCTTAATTAGACATTTGAGAGTGCTGCTAAATGATTGATGAACAATTAATACAGCTCCAGCTTCTCTCCTGACTAAGATGCATTCAGCAGCTAACCCTTCTTGTCTTCCCCTCTGGGGCTGAGCTCTGCAGTTGGTTAGCTGTTACCTTGCCTGTTTTGGTCTGTAGCTCTAGAAACACACAACACAAACACATTAGAAGCCTCTAAATAAACACACGTTAATGTTCTGGGCTTGTCATGCACTGGGAGCCACAGTTACACCCTGGGAAAAGAAAGCTGGAATGGGAAAAAGTCAAAGCTGCAGAAGCCAGGCTTTTTTTTCAGTTGGATCTTGCATTTGCAGCTCCACATTATATTTTATAATGAGACTGAGGGTCATGGGGTGCTGTGACAGTCGTGCCAGTTATAAATTGCCCTTTATCAAAACAGGGAAAAGAAATAGATCTGAGTGAGCATGTATGAATTAACTCTGGTTCAGGCTATCCGTGACCGTCAGCCTCGTCCCAGTTTCTGTTGCTGGGTCTGTTGTAATAACCTTTTTCGTTTAATATTTAGAATGCCTGGGGGATTTGGAGGTATTTAACAGATGAAGAGCTGGCATTGAAGGGGAGCTCACACAAAGTGTGTCTCCTGCCCCGGGAGCAGCGTGGTGGCCGTGGCAGAGCCTGGCGTGTGCGGGCAGGTTGTGGCTGGCTGCTGCAGGACGGGCATGCGCAGGGGGACCGAGGCACCGGGGGCAACGCAAGGAGAAACCTCAATTAAAACTGAGATGAGATAACAGGGCGAGCAGCTGCTCAGAAGTGTGCTCTTCACAACAGCCCTGGGGGCATTTATTCCTTCCTTCTCCCACACAGCTTTGTAAGAGGGCCCTTTGCTATGAAACAAACCCAGCTGGAAGGCTTTTGGTGTGTTTCCTGGAGAAAGCAGTGTGCTCCTTGCCAAGCTCTGAGGAGTCTCTCTACTTCTTATGGTCCTTTCTGCCCATGCTTGTAACTGTGACCTGCAGCCACCATATTCCAGCCCACAGAGGAGTGAACTGGACATGTCTTGATGTCAGGAGCAGAACGCTGGTAGAGCTTTTCACCCGAGCGACCGGAGACACTGTCTACTGTGGGAGCACACAAGGCACTCAGCTGTCAGTGGTCACAAGAAACCACATTACTCCTTTGTGCTTTGTTTCTCCTCAGCACACACACATCTCCTCATTTACAAGGCAAAATATGCTTTTATCTAGTGAGCAGGATATGTCGTATATGTAGGGCCACAAAGATGCTCCAAGGGATGGAGCACCTCTGCTCTGGAGACAGGCTGAAAGAGCTGGGCTTGTGCAGCCTGGAGAAGAGAAGGATCCAGGGAGACCTTAAAGCAGTTCCAGTGCCTAAAACCTGGAGAGGGGCTTTTGACAAGGGCCTGTAGGGACAGGACAAGGGGGAATGGCTTTAAACTGACAGAGGGGAGATTGAGATGTGGCATTAGGTAGAAATTCTTCCCTGTGAGGGTGCTGAGGTGCTGGCACAGGGTGCCCAGAGAAGCTGTGGCTGCCCCATCGCTGGCAGTGTTCAAGGCCAGGTTGGACACAGGGGCTTGGAGCAACCTGCTCTAGTGGAAGGTGTCTCTGCCCATGGCAGGGGGTTGGAACTGAATGAACTTTAAGGTCCCTTCAAGCCAAACCATTCTGTGATTCTGTGTGCTCTTTGTTATCCTTACTGTGCACTTTCCTCATGTTTGCATAAGATTTTTCTGTACTGATTTAAAGCCCAAGGAGAAGATGTCTTCTATGCTCATTATTGCTGTGCTGTGATATGGAGGGGAGCAGTGACTGAGGTGGAGATGGCACATAAGAATTCTTGGGCAAATACATGACAAATTCCTTGAAGAAAAAATGAATTGGGGAGCACGGTGCTAGCAGAAATGTGCATGAAGGCTGTGAAGGAGCAACTCTGCTATAGTGAGCAAATCACAGTGGTGGTTTAGGTGAGAAACTATGTGACTGGTGCAGTCCTGTCCTGCCCACCAGTGCCTTTGCAGGAGCAGGGTGCTGCCATGGGGAGTGAGAGACACAAGTCCCTCGGGGCCAGAGGGGCAAAGTCTGTGCCCTGGGTCTCGGTGCAGTGTGGGCAGACCTGCCTGTCCTGCCTGCAGCCTGTGAAAGGGCTTGTGATGGGGTTTTAGGTGGTGGCTGGAGACATTGGATCAACCTGGCTCTATTCCTGCCTGACTTCCTCCCTGCAGGGCTGCCAAATGTGCTCTCCCTCCCTGTTGCCCAGGTCTCTAGGCTTCCAGTTTTCTTTACAGATAAGCCATAAGGGTGTTTTTCTAGAAATAAAAGGTTTTAAGAGGCAGGGACACCCTGGCAAACAGACAAGGGATAGGCCCGTGTTGGTTCCACTTCAGCAACTTGGTAGCTGAAGAGCAGCAGTCAGGCTGAGGGTTGGGCTCTTAGCCTTAGACCTTAGCCCTGCGGATTTTCATCACGGTGTTTCATACGAAAACAGGATTTGCAGAGTTTCCCTCCAAGCCTTGTCTCTGTAGCATTCAGACTGCCCCAGTGCGCCTCTGGCTCCGTTCCTCACAAGATTAGAGGTCCTTCCATCTTTGACAGTAGCATGAGACTAAGTGAAGCTATTTGTTCTCTTTATTTTTCCAGCAGTGAAAACACAGCCAGCCACTGTTTGTGTTACTGCTTTTATCTGCCTTTTTGTGCAGACACACTGTCCTTTCCTACTGCAAGGCACGTCACATGAAGCAGTTGTCAGTTTGGGAATAGCTCTTGGGTTTGGATGGAGCTTGTAAGGGGTTAGAAAACCATCACTTCTGCCTTATGCTCTGACCCTGTGGCTTCAGGGGGGTGTCCCTGTTACCTGGAACCTGTTAAGTTTTGTTTTAATGGCTTTCTTTTATACAGGATGCTCATTGGTGATTTTTAGCTATTTATTAAACCTGTCTACATGATACTAAAAGGCAGAGTGGGTCATAGGAGACTTGGTTAAAACATTAAGCTAGATCAGACAATCTTTTAGTATATTGTCTCATTCTGCCAGGTGTGATTTAAGTTTCTTTTAACTGCTTTAGTTTCTTTTAATTTCTTTCCCATGCTGGGGGGAAAAAAAGAATTCTCAAATACCACGAAGTTCTTGTTCAATAGAGGAAGAGTATGCTCTCGATGGTCATAGGTTGTGATGCTATAGTCTCAGCTTGATTCTTGCTAAAGTAAGAAGAGTCATCTCATTTAGAGGTGTTAACTGAAAAGCACAAGAGGAAATAATAAAGCTTCTGTCTGTCCACCTTTTCTGGCACTGGAGCTGGCAGGCACAGGGCACTGCTCACATGCTGGCTAATGGTGTTAAATCAGTCATGTTTCAGTGAAGTCTCCCACCAAGTCCAAACCTGGACTTGGAACCTGGTTTTACTGAGCAATACTTTCCCCTTCTTCCTGCCAGGTAACTCCACCACAGACACAGTGTTAGCATTGTTATCTGGTTTTCTGCCCTGTTCCTGGTTGTGTCAGACCATCTTCCAGGCTGAAGGTGTAATGGTTTGTGGAGGCTTGAGGCACCAACGGTGGAAGTGATGCTGACTGCAGCCAACATAGTGCCGAGCCTGAGGAATACTCTCCTAAAGGGCTCATGGATAATTTTATGATCCAAAATAATCCTATCAGAATTCCCTTCTCATAGTACTGATATTGTCATAAGATAGTTAAAGCAGATTTCAGTCCCATATGAAATCTTGAAGATCTTGATTTTCCGAATGCTGGTTTTCAGATATCTTCAGTATTGTTTTCCTGGAGGGCAGATTAAAGTGTCACCATTGCTTCTGGCACAAATGGAGTGAGGCCAGGGTTTGAGTTTGAGAAATGAGCCAAGTCAGCAGTTGAAAATGCTGTTCCTGTGTCACTCATGTCCTTTCTTAGCACTGAACTGGAAGAGCTTGCAGTAGCTTTGACATACTGAGTATGTATATAGAGGTCCTCAAACAGAAGGACCTAAACATGGCTATTTCAACCCAAATTAAGTATTTTCTCAGTTTCAGAAGGGCATACTACTCAACAGCTTCCTGAAATCTGTATACCTCTTGGTATGACTCTGATCTTAGACATTTGCACTCAAAAATCTTCTTCACTGTTGGTTTCTGAAGCTCCAAGGACTCTAGAGAGGAATGGCATTTGGGGAATTACCTTTGCGTTAACCACTGGAAGTCTTTGGTTTGCCCTTTTTATGTGTACAATAACACATGCTGTCTCTGGAGCCCCATTTCAGTGCCTGACTTCCGTAATCTCCTGGGATACAGAGAACTTTTTATCGTGACAAAGCTGCCATGGGAATGGCCCTTCCTGTGGCCCTTGAGTCAAGTCCCCTGAAACATGATTAGAGATGTGAATGACTCTAATGTTTAATTTATAGTGTTGAAGTAAATCTCTTCGTTCAGATGAACAGCACTAGAACCAGGTGTCAAGGAACCCAAGTGCTTCCTTAGATGTACAGATTTCCCTCTAAGATCTGTGGAGTTCTGCAGATCAGATGCTTGGTAAGAGTGAGCAGATGTTCTAGTGGTAGGTAGTAGCTTGTTTTCAGTGTGAGATTTTCTTTCTTTGCGAAAAGAATGGATATTGATCTGGTGCCACCTTTCTCTTCCAACAGACCATGTTCAGTGCCCTTCTAGCAAGATCACAACCATCACGGTTGATACAGTGTTGATCTAATTATATGGTGCCGCTTTGGAAAGCTCAGTTGTTGGCTTAACATGAACTCAAGTTGCAGCACTTAGTGCAGCAGAGTCAACAAGGGCAACTATGGAACAGAGTTTTATTTATTTGGGTTTATAAAGTGGCTTATGCAAAAGTTTTAGAAACAGTTTTAGAAAGCAGTTGTCATAGACTAAATACCAGATTCCCCAAACATCTGTTCAAAAAACACTGTTAAATTCTCTCTCCATTCCATAGGGAAAGCCTTAGGGGATAAAAAACAACCAAAACCAAGCAGACCTTTCAGTATAAGCTAAAGGAAATTAATTGCAGACTAAGGAGGAAGAGAGTTTTGTTTCCCAGGAACGTGTCTTCTCGGTTTTGCTATGGTGAGCTGTTAGCTGGAAAACTCCAGCTGCCACAGATATAAATGGACAGGAAACTGGTCTATTAAGCACATGCATCTTCCAGAAGAGAATCGTTTAGTTAACCAGTATGCAGATGGGAAATGACTAATGTATGAAGGCGGACACCCACCCTCATGCATGCTCCAAGTGCAGCTGAGGTGCCTGGTCATGCCTGCATGAGGATGCGTGTTGGAGGAGAGGCTCTGAAGAGGTGTTTGTGAAGCTAAGGCCAGGGCTGTGTCCCGTGCAACACTGGTTTATGTGCCCTCTACTTTCTGTTCAGCTGTGCCAGTCCTCATTCAGCCTTTTGGTGGTTGTACTTGTTCTTTTCATTCCTTAATTTTCTGAGAATATAACAGTAAAGCCAGCTACCATTTGAACTCAACTGGACATGCCCTATGTACAGTGCATACCAAGTGCAGGTGGGGTGGCGCAATCTAGCCAACTGTCGTAGAGAAACAGTGCGTCTAAATGTTCTAAAATCTCTCCTCTTTTAGCCCCAAGTCCTAGAGTATTTTGGGAATTTAATTAACAGCATTAGTCTGGTAAACTGGCCCAGATAGTTCCTTTTTCCAGCTTCCAGCTTTTAATCATAGTCTGTTTTCACGTTAATAAAAGAGCAAGTTATATAAGTAATTTCACTAATATTAGCCCCGGGCTCCTCGCTGCTGAGAGTTTTGTGGTACAGAGCTATTCTCTGAATCCCAAAGCTATGTGCAATTGTACAGTACACAATTCAGCTCACCCTATGCACTTTATATAACTGAGAAAATGTACTTAATTTTACCCACTATTAAGCCCAGCTTTAACTGAGAAATGAAACTAATTAATACAATGGACAATTCCTCCTGACTCTAATAAACTCTGGTTATGTTTTGTTGGTATCGAGCAGGGTTTATTTGATTATGGAACGATAAATATGACTGAGTACCCAGCCATTTGTCAGTGTAATAAAGGACAGATGTAATTAAAAGGTAGAGCTGACTGGACAAATAAAGTTGAAAAGCAGACAAACACACTTTCATGTCTTCTTAGAAGATTGCCGGTAGGTGTCAAGTCATGCCCACTTATTTTTGTAGAAGGGATAGAGTGGATGCTTCCAAACCAGCCTGTGTGTGGCAAGAAGGACCGGTGCCAGTAACCCCAGCACCAGCTCTTGCTTTGGTGTGGTGCTGAGCAATGTGCACAGGTTCATGAGCCTTTGTAGAACTGAGGCTTAGGTCTGTATTACTCTGGCGGGAGAGGCTCCTGCTTTAGGCTACTGAGGTTATGGGTTTGGCCTCAGAGATGAGCTGGTGCTTCTCAGGCAGGAGGGGATCCATGCTCATGTCCAGTGCTTATCTCCAAAAGCATTCATATCACCCATAACTTTCTGGAATTGGGGCAGTTTGGTTTTTTTTTTTTTACACCCTATTATTCTTATGCTACAGGATCTCCTCCTAGGCAGTAGTCAAACCAGAAGTAAGAATGGGAATGATCCTGGACTCAGGGTTCAGCAAATAAACTCCCATTGATATATTACTGTGAGTCAAATAATGTCCTCCATTTCCACCGCCAGTGACATAAGGTGAACAAAGTATTAGGTGTCCCTTAACTTTTTGAGGGCCCTAGAGCTATGTCAATGTCCCATCCAGTTCAGTCACCGCTAGAATCTCAAAGCACCTTCTGTATGGCAGGGAAATACAAATATTTCCCTGTCAAGAGGAAAATAAAACTAGTTCTTAAAATGCTCTCTCTGCTTTTGAAGCACCTTTGGAAAGCAATCAGCATGTAATGTTGTCGTGACCTGGTGGATCACATAGACACATCCCTGGTACTCTTGTACAATACCTTCTATCTTGAATATCTGGTCAGATCAATATCTGACTTTGCCGCAGGCGATCTTTGCAGTGTGGTACAAGTGGAATTTGTCACACAGGCTGCGTGCAAGTCACAATCTCCTTTGCCTGCAGCAAGCAAAACAATTTTCTTGTAATAACAGTGATGATGCATGCTGTGGAGATCTTCTTTTTCCTTACAACTACCCGAAAGGAGGATGGAGCCAGGAGGTGGCTGGTCTCATCTCCCAAGTAACAAGGGATAGGACAAGAGGGAACAGCCTCAAGCTGCAGAAGGAGAGGTTTAGACAGGATGTTAGGAACAATGTCTCCCCCAACGGGTGCTCAGCCATTGGAACAGGCTGCCCAGGGCAGTGCTGGAGTCACCATCCCTGGAAGTGTTCACACAACGTGTAGACAAGGCCCTCAGTGACACGGTTTAATGGTGGCCTTGGCAGTGCTGGGGTAAAGGTTGGACTTGATGGTCTTGAAGGTCTTTTCCAGCCTCATTGATGTTATGTTTCAAACCTGGCCTGCTGCTCCTGTCATTGGGGACCATAATGAATTACTGGTTTCTCTACATCTCTCCCCACGTGTGGGTGAGGTTGGTGGCTGGGGTGTGCTGAGACGGGTCACTGCTGTCAGCTCCTGGGTTTTGCTCCCTTTGTGGAGAGCTCAGCATGGAATAGCAGATGTGTGAGAAGCTGCTCATGTTCCCCCAGATGGCAGATACTTAACTTGGGGATATTGCAGAGCTGAGGACAGAGCTCCTCCTTCCCACTTCCTTTCCCTTTCCACTCTGGTTGCAGGCAGTCGCCTGGGTCCCGGGCAGCAACCTTGGGCTTAGTTCCAGTCAGCAGTAACAGATTGTCAAGCTCTACATGAATCTCTTGTTTTCTAGCCTGGGGCAATGCTTGCCCTCCTGACAAATCCTGCACCTATGGGCGGGTGAATGGAAATAGTCTCTTTGGCTGAAATACGTTCAAAACACATTTACTGTTAAGAAAGGCCTCAAGTAATTCAGTGCTTGTTATTAAAGCAGTAAGAAGCTTAAACAAGATTTCAAATCTATATTTGATCTTTAATTTACCTCAGCAAGGTAGATGGGAATTAGCACCAGGCATCTAAACAGAGGTTTTGATTTCCAGGATGATGGGTGAGCCTTGATATCATTCCCCAGTTTCTCAAGCTGTGTTGTAGAAATGAGAAATGCTGCTGCTTTTTTCTTTCCCCTGTCTGCCTGTTTGTGGAACAAATGTTAATAACACATTTCCCCCTTTTTCATGGGCTTTTACTTGTGAGTGCTAGATCTGATCCCTTGTTCTGTGGCTGCACTCACTTGGCATATAAATAAGGATTTATAACGGAGTTTAACTCTTCCAAATGATTGTGAGGTCAGAGGTGACTCCTGCTTTATGGAATGGGCTCAAGCACAGGCTGTTGTGATGTTTTAGTCCTGCTAAAAGAGTTTATGGTAGAAGCTTCCCATGGTAACATAGATTTTAGGAGGAAAATAATTCTGTGTATCCTGGTGGCTCTGAACAAGAAAAGGGGCTTTGCTGAGCAATATGTACATGGCTGGCTTAAATCTTTGGTACCCCAACTAGGCTTTTAAAATGCATGACATTTCGAGGGGGTTGATCACAGTGATGATGCACACTATGGAGAGTGTTGTCCATGCAGGGTGGCCACTTCATTTGCTCTTCAGAGGCATAGGGGCCATCTCAGCAGGCCAAACGGGATTTGCAATAAGGTGAAGCATAAACTCTATCTTCTTTATTCATCGAGGTAGCCTAGTATTATTCCAGGCATAAAGCTCACCTAAATATAACCTCACCTGAGTATAACTGAGCCTCAGCCCTCTGGTGCACAGATCCAGGAGGTCATAAGAGGGGGGTTCCCTGCACTGCACTTCCTCTAATGCACAAAAAAATGGGTGGTTGCTGCCGGTTGCATGCAGGAAGTGCATGGGATGACGCATTACAGGTAGGTCTGAGGTTATGGGATCCTTCTGCCTCCTGCCATACTTGTACTAGCCAGGAGTGTGGGTGAAAACTCCCGTGGGGTTTCTTTTTCTCCAACTTCTCTGTTTTCTGTTGTAAAGTGGGGGACAGGGAGGGCTCTGTTACATTTCTGGAGCCAACTTGCATCACAATTGCTTGCAAAGAAAACATCTGCACTTTCTAACTTGCACACATGTCACTGCTCTTTGTTAACTTGCATGCAGTTCTTTAGGTAGGGAGCCTACAAATAGGTTTCTTGATGTAGCAGGAGATTCCTTGCCAGAATGAGGGGATAGGGAGTGCATTTACTCCAGTACATACTGGAAAAATCTTGTTACTGCAAAGGTAACAAATGCAGAGTCTTTCTGCCATTCTGAGCTGGGGTCTCCAAAGCAGTTAAGGGCATGAGTTATGTGCCTCATGGTGCTGGTTAGCTGACTCCTTTCAGTGCCTCTTAAAAGCCAAGCAATAATCTCCATGCAGTATACTGTGAAGTGTTTTGGGCATATTTCAGTCCCATCCTTCTGCCATGGCCACCTTTTCATTCCCTTTGAGTTCCTTGTTCCTCTGTTATCTCCTTCTGCTCTTGTTCCTCATCTGGTCTTATCTTCTGGGCTTGTTCAGTTTCATTTGTGGCCCTCTGAAGTCAGATGAATTGGAACAATTCCTGTTCCAGTCGTGGGCTTCAAGCCATGCCTCTGACAGGAACCCCAGAGCAGCTTTCAAAGTGAACTTCCAGGACTGCAGTGTCCACTTGTCATTTCTAGGAGGAGGATTGAGGCGTCTGGCTCAGGGGGGACCTTATCACTCACTTCAGCTACCTGAAAGGAGGATTGAGCCTGGAGGTGGCTGGTCTCTGCTCCTAAGTAACAAGGGATAGGACAAGAGGAAACAGCCTCAAGCTGTGCCAGGAGAGGTTTAGAGTTGATATTAGGAACAATTTCTTCCCCAACAAATGCTCAGGCATTGGAATAGGCTGCCCAGGGCAGTGGTGGAGTCATTGTCCCTGGAAGTGTTCACAGACCGTGTAGATGAGGCCCCCAGTGACATGAGTTAGTGGTGGCCTTGGCAGTGCTGGCGAATGGTTGGACTTGATCATCTTAAAGGTTTTTTCCAGTATAACTGATTCTATGATCTGAATCTTTTTTGATCTAGAATAACAGTAGACAGTGCATGGCTCATGTTCCTAAATTAAAAGAAATTGTTGATGATGACTTACCTGAGAAGATGGTATGAGGGCTTTTTCCAAAATTGAGTGGTAGTGGCAAGAATTTTGCAGATCAAACTTTGCTTTTGTGTCTTAGCTTATTTGTAATGTTCATGAGAGGCAAATGTTTATTGGCTGGAACAGCGGCTGTGGTCACCCCAGCAGCAAGTCCCAGGGCATGTGTGTGTCCCTGACCAGGGACAAGGAAACTGACAGAAGACAGCTAGAGTTGGCCTCTGCACAGGGTTTATCATCAGAATTTAAGTGCAGTGGTGAGATTCCTGCTTTTGTCTTCATAAATCTTCAGCTTAATTTGCCATCCTTGTGGTTTCTCTGGGCTTTTGTTTAAGAACTAAGGGAGGATGTGAATTGTTTATGTAGCCAAGCATAGAGAGATTTTAAAAATGACTTGCCTGAGAAAATCCCTTAAATATCAGGAGCAGCAAACCCCACAAGGAAGATCAGTTTTTTATGATTACTGCAGCTTATTTGGGTCAATGAAGAATGTCTGCTTTTATTCAGGAAAACTGTGACTGGGGCATAAAATAACATTGCAGGGACTGTTAAGGGATTTTCAAGTTCCTTATGATATGTGAGGAACACCCAGGAGGCTCTCAGAACTTTCCTTGTTATTCTAAAGTTGTTTTATATTGTGCTTGGTCTTTACATGGAACACCAGAACTGTCAATGCTTGCAGCTCTAATTAAGTTGAAGGTAGTTACTGAGCTCAGCAGAGGGAAATAGTACTTTACAGGTGGTCACATTAAATGATCCAGTGGCCCCCTTCTGGTCATAAAAGATGTAGGATTTTTTTCCCCCATTATCCTCAAATGTAAAATATGCAGTGGGCTCTTTGTTAGCCTTTAAATCAAGCTACAGAAGGTGCTGAAAGCAAATCCAGAGTATTACACCAGATTGTGAGAAGAGAATGAAAACAGGAAACAAAGTGTCTAAAATAAGCCAGTGTCCAGCACAGGAGAGCTCAATCAGTTTAATAGTGCCAGGCCTGAACATAATACAAAGCACAGCAAACTGCTTTACATGTTGCAGGGCCTTCTGCTTGCTGTATTGCTCTGATCTCCTGCGTGACACCCACAGGGAGGTCTGTATGAGCTGCCATGAGAGCTTGGTAAACCCAGGAGAGACAAGGTCCTGCACATGGGTCAGGGCAACCCTGAGCACAAACACAGGCTGGGCAGAGACTGGAAGGAGCAGCCCTGCGGAGAAGGACTTGGGGGTGTTGGGTGACCCATGACCCGGCAGTGTGCACTTGAGCCCTGAAACCACCCATGTGCTGGGCTGCATCCCCAGAGTGTGAGCAGCAGGTTGAGGGAGGGGATTCTCCTTATTTTTTTCCCCCTATGAATCTTTTGGAAAAGCTTGTTTTTTGTTCCGTGCAGCTTATAGGCTGGGTAAGAAAATATAATCCTCTTTTCTTATTACATCATTATTTTCTTGCAAGCTGTGTATGTAATGGGCCAGGCAGGCTGTTTTGTATAAACCGTGACTGCACTATTGAGTCGGCCGCTTACCCTGAGGGGCTTTAGTTCTTGGTGGCATGGGATGGCTTCCTTCTGGACTTGGCTCCTATCGCAAATGGCACGGCTGGTCTATCTGCTTGTTCTGAGAGGTCAAAGAGTTGGCTGCTTTGAAGTAGCCTCTGAAATAATGTTGACTGTGAGCCAAGGTGTGAGCAGACTGAGACTCCAGCAGTGATTTGGTCTGTGGGCAATGGGGACGGGTCATAGATGTTCACATCTGGAGCACTGTCTAACTGTGACAAGTCTCTGGCGGTCACAGACGGCAGAAGGTTGGCCTCTTGAAATTGCTGTGATGAGTAATAATTTTGCCTTTTCCTCCCGTTTCTCCATCCAGTAATGACCTCTGCACTCAAGAAAGGCTCAAAAACCCAAAAGGCATGTTTAATCTCCTGTTTAAACCCCCTAGCAAGCTTTTGGTCTGTCCCTGTGTTGGGGTGTTTTGGCAAAGACCTCACTTTAAATGTAGTGGCATTACCTTGAAGGCTCTGTGCTGCCCTGATGACAGACAGCACACACATATTTCAGGCAGCTTTTAAAAACAGGGAGGGGAGGGGAGAGGAGAAAACACTGCACAATTGTTTGATGTGCTGATCAAAAGATAAACTAGAATCAAATTAAACCCCAAGGGTTTGTACAACCTTGCTTATGTTTTATGCAAGCCCTTGTGTACCAAAGGAAATAAAACACCGTTGCCTTTCAAGGCAGATGGAGTGCAAATGATGAGCAATTTTCCCCTTTTTATTCCACTCCTCACGTTGTTTTACAGTTTCTCCTTACCTGTACCACTTCATTTCTGATCATTAGGAATATGGATATGGTATTTGCCATTCATTCTACCACTGTGAGTCAGGAACACTGGCTCTTTTGGATAGTTTAAATTCAAATGAAGCCGTTTGTCTCTTGGCTACTCATCAAAAGGCCAAAGGTGCACAGTGGGAGGGGAAGGAGGCATTCACTGTATTCCCTGAAATGAAGAGGGCCTCTATCGGAGGGAGAGACAAAATCTCAAAATATAGGCAGGTATTTTCTCAAATGAAACACCTCTCAAATGTTCTAGGTCAGCCGAAAACACACAGGAAAGCATGTAAGGAGAGGTTCATCTCAGGTATGAACAAGTCCCAAAATATCTTAGAACAAAAACTGGCAGCGCTGCCAGCAAACGCAAGACCTCTTGCAAAGCAAGAAAAGATCTCCCAGCCCAAATATAGCTCAGTCCTCCCCTGTTCTCTGGTCTGTAGAAGCAATCCTGGGAGCCGGAGATAGTCCTGAACTGTGGGACTGATCCTATTCTTCTGACCCTGCAATTCTCGAGCAAGCACAGCTCCCTAAGAGGCTGGTAGGTGCTAGATCTGTTGTCAGGATTGCATGTGTGAACAGAGATGCTTATTTGGGCCTCAGCTGGTCTAAAATCACCAGCGAAGTCTGCACAGACTAGAACAGCTTTAAGTGGTGAATTCCACTGTCCTGTCCAGGCTCAGGTCAATGTCCTGAAAGCAAGAGACTTCACTTCCCACTTCCCCATCCCATGTTCAGCCCAGCAGTGTTTTCAACAGCAGAGACTGTTTCAGTGGGCATATTGGTTCTGGCTGCTCTTTGATTGCATCTTGTTTGCCCTTTTTTTAGCTGTGGAGTGAGACGAAGGAATCCCGTGGCTCATGCCAGGAGAGACATACTGAATTTACAGGATGGTTTCTGTCTCGAGCTAGGCTTCCAGCGAGTCTGCTCGTCTCGTCTTTCCAAATAGCAGGAGCCAGTGTTTTCCTTGGACAAAGAACAACATCAGTCAGTCACTGCTTTCAGATTTCTGGTTCTTTATCTTATCATGAAGTAGCACAAGATGGTTTTACGAAGGTCGCTATTGCCATAACTACTACGATCATCTTACTCACTTGGCTTTATTCCTGGCCTTTTGTCTTTTGGAAGCTGGCTAATGAAATACTGAAAGAGCTGCTTGTGGTTGAATCCATAAAATGGGTATGCAGGCAGGGTCCTGAGGCACTGTCTCATTTGTCATGATACTGTGTTTATCTCCTCTTTACTGAAGCCAGAATATCCCGTGTGTGAGAATACCTCACGCTTGCCCTGGTGTTGGACTCCTCTAGCACAAACACACTGTGCCAGCGCAGCCGATACTCTGACACTTTGGAATTGTATCTGCTAAAGCTGCTGTGGCTGGGTGAGGGTGATGAATGCGAGAGGTTTCGCACAGTTTGTAATGCAGTGTAGCAAACACTGAATTCAGGAGACAACCCTCGCCCTGTGCTATTAGTGCCATTTTTTCCCCTGGGTTGTGGTGCTGTGGAGGACATGCAGAAGTGGTTCTTTGGTGCAGCACTTCCTTTCCAAGCATCTGAGTTTGCCGAGTGTGTTTAAAAGAAAACATTAGATGAATGAAAACTGATGAGAGATGCCACGGACTGAAACTGCTTGAGACTATCAACTTTAAACTGATTTTTATCTTTAAATTGTGGGGTTTATCGTTTAAATTCTCCCTGCCATGGCAATCTGTGTACAGACGGTGATAATATGGAAATGCTGATATTCACAGAACCTTTTTCTATCACAAAAACTGATGCATATAGTTGGAGTTTTGAGATTCTGGAACTGGATAAACTGCATTTTCCTGGCCAGTGCAGATGGCCCTTCTTTCTACCTGCTTGTCAGTCATAGCACAAGGACTCACAAAGAAGAACAGCCTGGTGGTTAAAGGGCAAATATGAGATGCAGAAACTGTGGATATGGATTCTGGCTCTATTGGAGATTTGCTACATAGTCTCGAGCAAGTCAGTACCCGGTCTGCATGGAGCTTCATTCACCTGCTCTTTTCCTGTAGTGTCCAGTTAGCCTGTAAATTCTTTAGTATGTGGGAAGGCCTTTTCTGGAGCTAGTAAAGCATCACTGTACATCCATACTGACATGCAGCCAGCACCTGAATTAAGTTGATGGCTGCTGGCAGTAGTGAAATAATTGCTAATGAGGAGTGAGTGCTTCCCTGTCTGCCTTCCCTCCCAGGATCTGCCCATAGACACCCTTGGAGCAAGCCTTACAAGGACCAGGCAGTAGTCTAGACCCTTCCAAACCACCTCTCATCTGTCCCTTGTCTCTCAGATACATGCCCGCATGGAAGGAGATCAAAAGCTCTTCCTTGGCAGTAGTGGGGAGGAGGATTACCCCTTGCATGGAAGTCTGACAGCAGGAAAGGAGGCACTGCAGTCTCTTTGTGTTTGAGCAGCCCCTACGCATACTCCTCTGCAATAAGGATAATTAATGGATGCTAGCTATTAGCAAATGAGGGCCAGTCGAATTGCTCTGGCGTACACCAGCCAATTTTTAGTATCAGAACTACATCCATTAATAATAGGCTGTTGCTTTTGTTATGGTAATTGAAGGTTGGATTTGGGCCTCGCGTCCAGCCCAACTCACCTGACTCTCCTTGACTATCACTGTTATATAAAAAAAAAAACAAATAGGATCTTATCGATAAATCCAGGTGTTCCTTGAAGCAAGTGCAAGAATGAATTTTTAAAGCAACAGCAAACACACACTGCTTATGGGGGCCAGACCTCCTCTACGCAGTGACTCTCTGCTGACTTCAGTTCTCAGCCGAGACATGCACACGGTGTCCACAAGGTCAGCCTGCTTATTCTCTGGAACAGGCAGGTTATTAATATGTACAAGAATTGTGCTCTTGCAGCCATCAATAATCTGTCATCTCACAGGAGTGGAGCAGACAGGCGTAGGACAGGAAAGGGATGATGGAAACCAGAGCTGGGGAGTCTGCTCACCAGTAATGAATAAAAAGAACCCACAGGATGGCAGAGCTCAGGCTTTTCTTAGGAGTAAGTTAGAGGTTTTGCCCTGTTGTAAGTTGTGTGCCAGCTGCCAGTCTGCTGCTTCGAAGTGGAAAGTGCA
>NW_009923070.1:141500-142928 GCF_000696875.1 Nestor notabilis | reverse complement strand
GAAAGAGTGCTTGACAGAGAGACAAGTCCTGTTCGAAGAACTTTTGTGTGCTTCATGCAGGATAAATAGGGTACAGAAGTTTCCAAAGGTAGGAACACATGGTGGTCTTTCCTTTGGATTGCAAACCTTGACATTTCCCCACACAGGGTGTTGTTTTTCAATTTATGTTAACCAACAACTTTGAAAAGTAAGAAATCTGCTTCTCAGATGTTGTTTTCCAGATGGTGAAGCACGTACTGGTTTCAGTGAAGTATTTGGTAGTCACAGTTATCTATCAGCTGTTGTCCTCTTTTGGAGGGGTAAATAGAGAACACAAGACCTGCAGTATAGTAGGGATGTGTGTCCTCTCCAAACTGAGATGAGATACTAAGATGTTGGTAGCTTATAGTTGCTCAGAATGGCATTGGCTGTATTGGAAGAGGAATGATAAATTCCTAATGAAAAGCAGTATAACAAGGATTCAACTTTGCCATCAGTGTTTGCGGACTATACGATTGTCAGTGATAGAATCCAGGCTGGTTTGGGTTGGAAGGGACCTTAAAGCTCATCCAGTCCCAGCCCCCTGCCATGGGCAGGGACACCTTCCACTAGAGCAGGTTGCTCCAAGCCCCTGTGTCCAACCTGGCCTTGAACACTGCCAGGGATGGGGCAGCCACAGCTTCTCTGGGCACCCTGTGCCAGCGCCTCAGCACCCTCACAGGGAAGAACTTCTTCCTAATGTCTAATAGTCACCTATTTCAAGCTGGGCTCTCAGGATTGCTGCTTGCAAAAAGCAGTGAGATGTGGTCCTCATTCTGCTGAATGTAGGTTAGAAACATTCATCCTTCTGTGTCCAAGCCTGTGCTGCTAGACTGCCTGCTGCATATTCTCTGGCATTGGGTTTTAATGGTGTATGACAAGGATTTTTCCCTGTGGAAAACTCAGAAGAACTAGGTCTTTTTGCACATTCATGGAGATTATTTAGTGACACCAGTAGTGGGACCCTGGTGGAGTTGGAACAGCAAATGAGTAACAGCCCTTCAGTAACGGCGTAGGTGCACTGCCGTTTTGCAGGGAGCTCTTCTGTGATTTATTTTAAACAAAACCAATTTGTACGTTGTGGTTCATTGAAACAGTCGATCCTGAAGAACAGTTCTGCTCTGAGGAACGACTGTGCACAATGGATGTGTGGGTAGGCTGCATTAAGAGTCTGGCTTACTGAAGTTACAGCCAAAATAAGCTGTTAATGCACGGCAAATGTTAAGCCCACTGCAGTGCTTTTCTTTGCATTTTCAACAAAAGGCTCACCTAGTTCCAGTCAGGAAAAGGTGCAACCATTCAGCCCGCTGAATCTTGTGTTTACTAATTAGTTTATATGGAAGGTACCTGGCAGAAGAAGCCTCTCCCACCCCTCGAAAACTGTCTTCCTGGATTCTCGAGGTCCAGGCT
>NW_009923070.1:137898-141469 GCF_000696875.1 Nestor notabilis | reverse complement strand
AAAGAGTGTAACTGTCAGCTGTGTGTATACGTGTATATAAGCCCGCTGCAATAATAGAGCTACAACAACTGGAATCAATGGAAGGAGGCCTGGCCTCTCACTGCTTTTCAGCTGCTGCATGTGGGAAACGGGAATCACTGGAACACAGGAAGCATGAGGCTGCAAATGGCAGCATGTTACAGGTAAAGCAGCTTTTAAGGAACGCAATGACAAGATGTATTCAGCACGGCTGAACTCTGTTCACCAACACTTGGGAACTGGGGAATGCAAGTGACAGCTTTCACAGTGCCGGGGGAGCATTTGGAGACTGGGAATTCAGCAGGCAGGCTGTCTTGCTCCTTGCCACTTGAGTGGTTTGGGGGAAGCATGGAGACACACAGGCTACATCCATGGTGTGCCTTTTCAGCCTAATGGGGGCTGTGAGATTGCTCTTGCCTTGGTCGGCAGGGGGGAGGAGGGTGAAGTGTTGGCTCTTGAACTTCTTTAGTTGCCATTGCAGTGAATTTAAAAGGCGTTTTGAAAAGGTTCCTAGCGGGTACTCAGAGGCATGGCTGCTGGAAGGGAGGGAACTAACTGCCAGGCACATCCGCTGGGCAGAATTTAATCTCATCACTACCCTTGTGAAAAGAGGCACTGGAAGAAGACAGTGGGGAAGGCAGTGTCTTTGGAAACAAGTGGCATGTTTGATCTACAGAATCTGTCCTGGGCTGAACACACAGGGTTGTGTCTAATTTTGCAGGCAAAGCAGTTCTAGCCCTGTCCAGACCTTGGATGTGAGGTGGAAAAGAAATTCCAGATATTGCTGGCACATGCTAAGGAGGTTTGGGGGGAGAACTAGACCTCAGAAATGAAGTGAGTCAAAAGATTGCATTTTGGGTGCTGTGGCTTCTGCAGGGGAGATAGGAAAGGAAGCATATTCTGTAGTCTGAAATGCCTTGGGTGGTTTAGACAGACACTTCTTCACTCTTGTTCTTTGGTTCTTGAAGCTGCAAGTCCACTATATTAAAAGTCCACTTATTGACTTAAATGCTCTCTCTACATGTAAATTAAATGCCCTGCTTTATATAAAGCCAAAGAACTGATAAAAACATTTGGATATGCAATGCAGCACGTCAGACACAAGAACCCCTGTCCAGTGGATATATGCTCTCAGCTGTTCCTCAAGATAAACCTAAACACCAAATAGCATCCCTTCTGCATCCCATTGTACATTTTCTCAAAAGGTAATTTAGAAGCAACCTTGAATACCATTTTACTGCTGTTGCTAGATGATATATTAAAAACAACCTGGGCTCAGGAAACAGCCTGCTACAGTGATGTCAAGAATACTGGGTTTATGACTGCTTAAACCAAGCCTTTTCTAGCTGGGAGCCGTTGTACTGCATATGCACTATCTTTGCAACATGTTGTAATACCTACTGTAACTTGTGATTGTCTATTGTATATTAAAGTACTAAACAATAGCATAAAATCAATACCCAACATATCTGGACTTCACATTTTCCCTACCATGCCATTCACGCTCAACTAAGACCTCATGAAAAATCCTAGAGCAGTATGTGTGAGAAATGTTCCTTAAATTAGAAACCCCATTTCAGCTGAATTAAGGGAGTCAGGTAGAAAACGGCCAAGTCAGGGATGCTTTACTGGAAAGGTCTTGTCCCCGATCCTCTTTGGTTATGACTCTGTTCTCTTGCTTACTGCACTTGCTCTGCCATGAGAGGTGTGCTCGGTTTTGTGCCAGGCACTTCGGGAGACAGCAGTGCTGTTCCTTCAGTGGCTGGGTTTTCCCTGCCCAGACTAGTATTGCTGCCTCGGCTCTCCAGACATTGCCTGCTGGCTCTGCTGGACCAGGCCCGCATCTCTCCTTCCTTTTCCCCCCTCACACCTCAGGGATAGCATGGCAGACAAAGTCACGAGTGTCAGCCGCTCCTTGTCAGGGGGAGATCAAACACAGCCTGGTTCCAGGGAGGCAGCGTGCTGCGACTCGCAGGGAGCCAGGTGCTTGCTTGTCTGACACATGCTGTCAGGAGCCAAGCAGATAAGAGGACAGGGAGATGCACTGCAGAGACTGGCAGTTGTTTGAGGGAAGTTTCAAGCTCGTTCAAATGATGTAGAAGAGCCACCAGGGCTTGCAGCATCCATGAAGAGTGGGATGGGGAGCAGGAGGAGGGCACGGTTTTGGCTGCATGGATGTGGTTCCATGTGGTGGGTGATGGCTTCCTTTGATCCCGCAGCTCGGCGTTCCCTCCCCCTGAGCAACTGTAGCTGCTCAGCTCGTTGCCTTGGAATTGGGCACAGCAGCATCCTTATAAACCAACTGTTGTCCTTAAAGACACCACTTAGCTGCCTGGTGTTTTCAAAAAGGCTTCGTGTGGTGAATTTGCTCCTGTCTCACAGCAGCGTCTGCCCTTCTGAATCAGTACAAAACCAAAGCCTTGCTCACCCCAGGGGCTGTGGCACCCCTGCAAGGTGGAGGTGTGCAGCTCCCCATGCCCACTCTGTCCCCTCTGCTTGTGCCCCTCTGTGGGGGACAGACTGCCATGGTGTGTCCTGGCTTGGAAGCACAGTTTGGAGAGTATTGCAGCCCCCTTCACACTCAATGGAGGTACATTTTTACCTCATCTGAGGGATCTAAGGTAGGGAGAGTACCGGATTTTCATAGTTACTTCCATTGCCTTAACTTGTTCAGTTGACTGCAACCAGAGTGGCTCTAAGTTTTGGAAAGTAAGTTTCAGTGTTATTTGAAAACTGGGTCTCCTTTAGATGCCTGGAGTTAAGTACTCAAAATAATAAAACATTCTTGAAAATATTAATCAGATAATCTTAATAATTCAACACTCTGGGCAATAATGGCCAGAGTGGACAGGAAGATACCCAGACTGTGGCTTCCCTAATGGCTCGCCTGCCCTGACCTCAAGAGTCCTGTTTAAGGTCTGCCATGTTTCAGGGCTGCTGGTTTGTAGAACTATCTATGTAGTGTTCTGTATCCAAACAGTACAAGTTTGCACAGCTCCAGCTTCAGGGTCCTGAGCATGCCCTGGAAATGAGGAGGCAGTACCCACTGCTTCACAGTGGTGCACATCCCTCCTGTGGGACATGCAAAAGACTTTGGGGAAAGCAAAGAGGAGATGAGGTGTATCTCCCTGTGGTGTGTTTCCTTATGCTGGGCTCTGTGGCCGTTTGGCTTCAGGGTGTGAGTATAAGCAAAGATTTGTCTGGGTCTAGCTCTCCGCTATCAATTCTGGTGTAGCTGACACAGAACTACATTTGTGGTGACTGGAAAACACAAGGGATAAGCACGTGAGTTGAAAAGGCTGAGTGTTAGCCAGGCTCTGAGGGAAGAAATATCAGTGACCATGGGAGATGCAAACACCAGATACTGCTTAATTTGTTGGCATGGGGGTTCATGGTCTGGGAGCTGAACCAAAAGCAAAACAGTGGCTGTGCTGCTGGGAAAGACAAGGGTTATAAGCTCTTGTGAGGGCCTCCCACAATCTTACTGTGATCAGTTAAGATAAAGTACAGGGTAGCTGATGGAGACCCTTTACGGTGCAGGAAACAAATAGTG
>NW_009923070.1:123492-137867 GCF_000696875.1 Nestor notabilis | reverse complement strand
ATGACAGACAGCCCAGAATTGTGCTTTCTAGGTCTGAATAGAGCTGTTGAGCAGCATATGAAGGGCTGGAGCAAAGGCGATTAAAAAAGATGCTATCTCTTAACCCTAGCAGTCTACAAAAGGTGTATTTTCAATGGCTAAGTCCTGAAACAGTTATGACCTAGAGTGCAGTCAGGTTATTTCTTATCTTTCTGATGACCTGTTGGCAAAATCTGTTTTCTTAAACAAGGTTTGTAATGTCTGACACTTCTAAGGAAAAATGGTATTGCTGCTCCTATGTGTGTAGCAGCGAGGATCAAAATAAACACAGCAGGCATTGCTAAAACTGTGTAGGCTCCTAATTAATAACCTCTTCCTCAGGGAAGTGATATTTTCATTTTGGTTATGGAAAGACTTCTTGCTTGTTGTGCAGGAGCACTGAGGGTTGTGCCTGCTCTGCAGTCCCCCCGCCTGGTGCTCCCTCCACACAGACACATTTAACATTTGTATCTGGATTGCTGGGCTTGTTTCTAGGGGGTTGCTTCTCCAGTGGAGGGGGAGTCACTGCATGAGGTCATGGTGATGTGCACACGTGCATTGCGTGTGGCTGGGTGGGCATGCTGACACCCAGCCCAATGCAGTGGCAGATGGCTGTGAATAAGCTGTTTCAGGGCACATGGTGGGGTGTTTTTCTTCTCATGCTGGTCTTTGAGCATGTTTGCCAGGCATTTTGCTGGGCATGTCCGAGATGGACATGGTGCCAAGAGTGTTTACCAGCATAATTCATCTTGCCTGAGAAGCTGGTGGTCTGTGGTGCCCACAGGCAGCAGTTCACTTCAGGGGCTTCCCTGAGCCTGCCTGGGGCTGAGGGCACATAGCACTGTTGAACCTTAGGTCTCCAGCTCAATGTGAGAGAAACAGTGCCTTTACTTTGGCAGTTTTGTGAAGATAAACACCGTTTATTATTATAAACCACTTCATAGTAAGCTTTAGTGCAGCACATGCTTTTAGTAAGGCCACTCCACTGAATGTTTCTTTTTCTCAGATACTGAGAGCTTTCCTATGAGAAGTGTGTTTTCTTTTAGGAACACCACAGGGATGCCCATTCTGCCTTGCAGAGACAATGAATCCATGGCACAGCAGCTGATGGGGTTTATTTCTTCCTGCTAAGCAAGCAACCTCAGTCTTGCATCCAGGTAGTTAAAATTCCTAGTGTGCTTTTGTCAAGCTGCTTACCTATGAGGTGAGGGAAAAGGACAGACAATGGGGACAAAGTCTGAATGGGTGACAAAGTTGGAGGAAGAGGTGTGAAAGAACAGTCTGCTGAGAAGAGAAACGGCTGGAGAAATGGCACACATCACTAACACAGAGGTTTTCCAGCAGCAGCTAGTTTTAGGTATTTGACTGGTAGGTGGTAAAGCTACAAGGGACAGTGATCTTCTGGAGTGCTCTCCTGCATAACCCGTACCATAGGATCACTGTACATCAATTCCTTTGCCAGGCAAAGCCTCCCCTTTGATAGCTGATCTCAGCCTCACACAGCTAAGCAAGGAGAGGGAGTTCAGACCCATTGCTGTGAGCAGACAGAGGGAACTAAGAAACCCTGTGGAAAGGGGAGCCAGGTTTGGCTTCAGTGCTGGGTCACAGAGACCAAATAGGCACTTTGGACTTGGACTTTCTACTTGCTGTGCTCAGGAGCATCCTGGCCTGATACTTCCTAATACATTGGCGTTTGGAGAAAACATCTATGTTTCTTTCCCACTCTCCTCCTGATCAGATGAATATGTGAGCATAGTAGAAAATCTTACAAAGACAACAGAGAGCCATCAGAATTGGAATAGTGTTGTGGGTTTCTTGGGTTTCTGTGGGGTATTTTCTGGTTGAGCATCCAGGGAAGAGGGGAGGAGTAAGATATTCCAAAGTGACAGCAGTCCTGAAAGGTACAGTACTTCTGCTGCATTGCAGGCTGCTCCATTTGGCTTCTCTGAATACAAATGAGCAGTGATAGTGGAATTTGCTAGGAATTAAAGTAGATAATATGAATAAGGAAAACATTGAAAATTGCCTGTGTTAGGATGTGATAAGGCTTTGACATCATTTTCCTGTCTGGAAACTGTTCTACTGTTTTTGTTGGTAGCTTTGAGATGCCTCAGGCAGTATACGCTGACTTGTTCTTGTGACCATTGGATCCCTCTATGGAAATACCATGTTTCAGGCTGGGAGAAAAAAAAAAACAAACCCTAAAATCCATGTAGAAGTCCACATCTTCTAGCATTCAAGAGCATGAAATCTGAATGCTTTCAGGACTTGTGAAGGAAGCTTATCTTTAACAGTATCCTTATTTACAGAGTCCAAGGGTCATAGCTAGGAACTAGTTGACCATTTGGCATGGAGTGTATGAAGTCCACCTTGGAGGAACTGTTGTTTCAGGCCAGTAGTGTCTACAAAACATCTTGTTTGCAGCATGCTTCACTTGTGAAAAATGGCACTTAGTTCAAGCTCCTGACATCAGGCCAATCACTGTATAGTGCTTGTGATTAAAGTAATCGAGCAAAAGGTTTTGCCTGTGTTTAGACAGAGAGACAAACCTCTCTCTGCTGCTCAGGAGAGGGTTGATGGGTATGAAAGCTCTTCCCAATTTGACAAGCCTTTGTTAAACACACAGGTAGGTTACAAGACTTGAAAGAGCTGGGAGTCCAGTCCCTCTGCCTTTGAAGTCAGCAGGAGTTTTGCCATTGACTTCAGTGGGAGCAGCTTCAGGCCTCAGGTGGGCAACAACCTGAAGTTACAGAAAATGCTTTGCATCATGTTGAAAAGGAGCTGGATTTCTAATAGCAGATCCTCTGAAAGGAGATTTGATCCATTCCCATTTGTTCCCTATGTCAGTGCTGCCTCAGAAGTCAGTAGATCAGTGTCTGCTGATGGAAGTGCAGGTTTTGTTATTTGTACACCCTAGTACCTTCTTAAAGCAGATGCAGAACTCTATAAGCAGAGGGAGGAGCCGGTTGCCAGGAGGAGATCGTGCTCGGATAGAAGCAGGGATGTTTGCTCTGTGTCCAGAGTAAGCCAGATGGTTGCAACATGCTGTGAGGGAAGCGGGGACTTTTGAGGAAATCAGAGATTTTAGCTCACAGAAGCTGTGGAGTTTAAAGCATAGCTGCTGTGCTGCCCCTCCAGCACTGCTCGCTTCCTCAGCATGGATGTGGGGAACCACAGCATCAGAGTGAAGAGGAAGAAAGAAAGGAGAAATTGCATCAGTGAGAAGAGCCTGTGAAGGAACTAAAAGAGGTGACAGACAAGCTGCTGGTCCACCAAGTGGTCTTCTCCTTCCTGCAGTGATGCAGTATGGTCCACACAGCTGATGAGCTGTATATGTGTGAGGACATGCAGGATCTGTTGATTACAGGAGACCAATCACGTATCTTTTGTAAATGTAACAGGGAAGTCTCACAGTCAGATTTCAGAGGCAGGGGCTGAAAGACAGGTGAAAGACAGGGAGTTTGTTTTAAGGGGTTAGGTTCTGTTTGCCAAGGGAAGGAGGTTGATCTGGAGTGCTGAGGGAGCCAGTTGTACTCAGAAGGGAGGGGAGAGGAGTATATCATAGCAGGAGAGATGTATCCACTGCTGTCTTCCTGCTCAAGCGAGGCTGAGTGATAGGCATCACATGAATGGGACAAACATACTCTGCTGATGGTTGGAATTTGAACTAGATCAAAAATAGACAGTATGAAGTGTATTAATTATGGGTTTTCAGCTGTCATGGGGAATGAGGATGCAATTAAAGATGGGGATCTTGTTGCACCTCTTATTTCTAATGCTGGGTAAGTACAGTTGACTGTCACTCTCACATGCTGATGAGAGGGTGTGTTGCCCTGATTCCTAGATGAGGTGCAAGAACCTCACCTAAGATCTATTGCCTGACATCCCAGCCCAGGAGATGGACAGGTCGTAACATCTTGGGAAATGGAGGGTGAAAAAGTCCTCTGAGACCATGTGGTCTCAACAAACACAGCAAATAAGAGTTGCTCAGTAGAGTATATTTAGAGCTGTTTGCCCAACCTGTTTCTAAGCATCCCCAGTGACAACACCTGCTCCTGTGAGATTTCCACTTGGATTTTCTCCAGAGCAGGTTCACTGAAGCTCACCGTGACTGGCATTCAAGCTGTGTGAGCACATATGGTAGGAGAGGAGCAGGCCCCCAGCAGTACCCTGGGGAAGCCTGAAGGCTGGAACATGACTTGCTCATAAACACCAAAACCACGAGAATTGCTCAGAGTTTACTTCCATGGGTGCTCAGAGGAGAAAACCCTCTCCAGTTTCCTCCCAAATTGGTCAGTAAAGGCCTCATAGCTGTTGCGAGGCAAGCAACCTATACACAAGGGTGATTGCTTTGCATAGCACAGTCTTCTGCTCTGCGAGCCTTTGCTTCTCTGTGGGTACTTGGTTTTATGTTCAGAAACACGCCAAGACTTGGGCAGGGCCAGGGGAAGGAATGCTGCAAGGCATTGCTGAAAACCATACCGAATGTGGTCGTAGTCACAGTGTTGTTTACTTACTGGTCAAACTGGTATTCATTTTTTCCTAAGAACCTGCAAAAGGAGACAGGGCTTTTGAATTGCGTTCATGCCTACTAACAGCAGCCAGACTGGTGAGTGTGTGGAGGTAGTATATCGCAACTTTAAGAGTGTCAGGAACATTTCCCACTGGCTTAACTGAATCTGGAAGTGGAGTTGACTCGCAAACTTGATGAAGCTGCTTTCTGCACCCTGGGGATGGTCCCTTCTTTCTTGCTAAGACAAGAAAGAAAAATTTGGTGACAGTATTGTTGTGCCGTGATGCACAGTGATTGTTCAAGAGCAGAAGCATCTTGATGAGCTCAGAGAATGGAGGGATCAAAAGGAGAGCTTGCCACTTTGACTGGAATCCTGGGTTTAGACCTAGTTAAGTACCTGGGACCTGATGTATGAGATGCACTTTGAAGCACTACAGATTTCCCCAGGTGCTTGGATTCACAGTACCGGGAGAACTGAATTCAGGTTTTAAAAGCTGTGTCTTTCACCGATTGGCCCATGGTGGCTTTTAAGGTGGCTGCTGAGGACTGAACTCATGCAGTCAGGGGAAAAGTGGTGAAGAAAAAACCTGTGCTGTTTGCCTTTAAAGCCACTTCTTAACAACACTGAAGTGAGAAAGACCCAATAACCAAAATAGCAAGAAATCACCTTTTTCAGGCAATATGTTCCTGAAATTACAGAACTTTACCTTCAGCCATCTTCATGCATTGACCTGAGTGCTTAATGAATGACAGTTTCTCTAAGATATTCCCTCATCATAACCATATTCTATAGAGATCAGTTACAGCATCATTATCATCTCTTACTTTATGAACTTGTTATGTCAGGTTAATAATGGTTGCAGTGGGAAAGTGTGATCCAGCCTTCTGAAACCAAGATCTTGCTAACATTCCTGTAAATGATTGGAGGTACATGGGTACTCTTGCTGGGTTCATTTGTCTCTTAATTTCTAACTGCTGCCTTGAAAAGCAGGTTCAAGAAGTGTATCTAGGAATTCAGCTTTGTACGGTTTTTAAGACATGGCAGGAGTTCAGATCCTCACTGCAACATAAATAACTTTGGTTGCTACAATCTGTAGCAGAGAGAAGTACTTTCAGTCTAAAAGGAGACTGTTTCTTTTATGGTGCTCACAAATCATAGTGATCAAGGTGGTGGTGTATATGCTTTCCTTCCAATCAGAAATGATGGTGTAGCTGTTCTAGTCCTCTGAAGTATTACATGGTGGCATCTGTTTCACTAGAAAATCAGATTACCTGGATAAACTAGTCAATTGTTTAAACCTGTGCACCAAAGGTATTGGTATGAACACTGAGAGCATTCACAGCAATCCAGTTCCAGACTGAGGCTTGTGAGTCTTCAAGCTCATAGTTTTGCACTGTTTTTTTCAAGCTGGATAACTTTCGCCACTCTGAGCAGGGACAGCACTTGAAGCAGTTACCTTCTGATGTGTGCTGCTTGTGGCTAGCAGTGACAACCAGGCACAGTGCCCAGACACTGCTGTTTCTTGCTAGTGGTCCAATCTCATTCATATCTGAAGATGCTGAATCTCTAGGATGCTTCAGCCAGAGCTAGTTGGAAAAGAACAAATGAATTCTGCTGCTCTTCTTACAAATGCAAATAGTACTCTGCTTCTCTTGAGTGGCTGAAAATGTTGTGAAAGGTTCTGTTTAATATATGTCCCATCAAGATGTTTCTCTTGTCCCTTTTCCTTCCTCATGCTTCCTCTTAGTGGGTCCCAACAGTGCTTATGTAGGTGCTGAAATGTGAGCCCTAATGCAATAGCCAGGTAGGTGGAGAGGAAGCAGTAAGGTTGAGAGATGAATCCATCAGAAAGCAATCCCTTTTAATCCCTGGAAAATGTTATTTCAAAGAAAGAAACATTTAAAGAAATTTAATGGCTTCATCCCATGAAATGTAAACCCATCCTTGGCACTAGATGAGTTTAGTCTGAACATAAAGGCCTCTTAACACATAGCAATTAATGCCATAGATAGTAATACTTATGAATATGTCCAAAGGAAAGTGGAGTTGTAATTGTGGGAATCACAGCTTCAATTTTTAGGACTTCTATATTTGAAAATCCCTGCGAAATTGGTATTTTTGGTGTCATTAACCACACAGAGGCATACACAGAAACCAAATATCAAAGAGCACGCAGAAGTGGTTTTTGTTTCTTTTATGGTTACTGCTACAGCCTCAGAAGTAAGAGGGGAACTGAAAGGGGGGAGGGGAAATCTTTAAATGGTTTAAAAAAATAATCCTTGCTTTAAAATTTCTATTGCCAAATTTCATCACACACTAATTCCTTGCAGCTGAGCTGCAAACCTCTGAAAATAGGGGTTTACAGTGGAAACACTGACTAACTGTAGCTACGCAGCCCCATAAATAATGACACTCTAATTATGCCTTATGATTTACCAAGACCTGGTTTCTGTGTAGCTCATGAGTTTTTGCTGGTTGCTGGTTTGGGGAGCAAGGTCTCTTATTCTCGACTGTGGTTTGCTTCCTTTTGTTCTTATTATGTTGGCATGTACTTTTCAAAAAGCTTCTCTCTGAAGGGAGCTGGGCAGACAGCTATGATTAAGTATGAAATGATTGGGTGAGCTGTTTGTCAAAGTTATAAATAGGATACCACACAAACCCAACACTAATCTCACTGAAAGACAGATACTGGCAACATTTCTTAGTCATCTGTTCCTGACGCTCAGGGGAGAACAGCTCCACTTCCATTAAGTTTTCAAACAGACCTTGCCTAAAATACATTTTACTGGTAAAATTTTTGGCATATGCACTATGAGCCACGCTGAGAGCTAGCAGGGCGTTGGAGTTTTAAATGTTCATCCCAGTTTAAACCTGGTCCTCTGGGTCACCCCTCTGTGTGGGGGTGAGCGCTTTGGTTCTTGTGAAAACAAATCTGTTCATGAAGCAGTTGTGGCAGGACTAGACTGGTGCCCTCATCTCATCATACTGCTGAATTAATTTTAAGGGTAGAAGAGAGGAGCTCCTTATGGATATCCGTTGCATCTTTGGGTTTATAGGCAGCTTCCTGTAATCTGCTTTTGGAAAATCAGATGGAGGCATAAAAAGAAGAGCAGTGGCACAGGTTTCACCTACGTGCTTCTGCAACCAGAAGTGAAAGGCAGCATATTGAATTCCTTCTGCTGCAGATCTCTTGCACACAGTGGCCAGAGGCTTCTGCAGACTCCAGCCTTGATGCTGGTGCTTCCTTGTCCAAGTTCCGTATCAGCTGCATCAGTTTTATTGAACTGGAAGTCTGCAATTTCATGTTCCCACAAGATGACTCCATTGTTGCCATTTCCTTTCATGGTGGCTCAAATTGTAGGAAAGGGCTCACTCCACAGTGGTTCAGCCCTTTTGCTGGTCGCCAGAGCATTCATGAGACAAGGCAAAGCAAAGCAGTAGCTGAAGAAGAGCCAAGTATTTCTGGGGTTGACAAAAGCTTCAGGTTGCAAAGTGAAAAAGCAAGCCCACAGCAACCACAACTTGCTCCTTCGGTCCTGCACCTTCCCACATCCCTGCCAACACATACAGCAAAGAGTTTTAGAGGAGGTATAAGCACTCCAGATTTATGGCACAAGCCAACAGCTCTGCATAGGTAAAGTCTCTTGAAGTTTCAAAAAATATCTAAAAAAGGATGATCCTGAATTTGTGGGGTTCAGACAGTTCGTTACAGGCATCTTTTCAATTTTGAAATGCGTACACACATTCATTTTTGGGATTTCAGATTAATGAGTGTCATTAAACCTAATTTCTTAAATTTTTAGTCATAGGCATTTTGGTTTTGCAAACTCTCAGAATCAGATTCAGATCCAAGAACTTAGTTTGTTTGATAACTATTTAAAGACAAGGATTTTTGCATACTCAGGAGGCATTTTCATTTTTACCAGCAGAGTGGTTGAGGCTTCTTTTAGTTTGTTTACTTCCTCTTGGGAGATTTTTGTTGCTAGAAGTTCAGATCCTCCTTGGACATACACATCTTCCTGCAGGAAGGGAATGAGCTGCCCCCACAGTCCCTGGTGCTACCAGCAATGCCTGTAGCTGTGCTCAGAAGGAGGTGGTGTGTGGTACTCTCTTGGGCAAGCTAGCAACCAAGAGTGCGGCTCATCAAGGTGGACAGCCATGGCAGCCCGCTTCTGCGTCGTGCCCAACCTCCTCCTCTGGTGTGATACATCCTGCTCATCGCAGCGTCCTGCAAGGGTGGTGGAGATAAGATGTAAGGCATGTCTTGCAGCTCTGTGTTAAACGTGTCTGAAACCCAGAAAGGTAGTATTCGTGGTATGCACACCAGCATCTCCTGCTTGAGCAGCTTTGCTGGGGTTAGGAGGAAATGTTCTCTAAATGCTAACTTCTCCAGGTTTGTTCTTTGCACTGAAATGACTGGGAGTGGCCACAAGCACCCCCCATTCTTAAGCAACAATCTTAGATGCTTGCTGAAGCTCCTTAATTTCCTTATCCTCAAATAGCCCAAAGTGTAGTATCACCATTTTCCTTGCAGGGCTTTAGTAGGGGGTCTGGAAAAGACTTTTGGTTTTGAGCAAAGTCTTCCTCAAGTTCCTTTCATGGATTGTAAGAATTATTGCCCCAAAGCTTTTTTCCTTTAAATGGAGAATAAACCAAAAGCCTTCACCTCTTACACATCTTAGTGGAAACTGCATCTTTAATCCTCAGTTTACTATACGACTGAGATTCCTTTTCCAGTCTGGTCCCTGTGGCAGCAAGCTGCCAGGACATGGGGAAGAGCTGGCTGTAGCTAGTTTTCTGAGAAGAAACTGGAAAAGAAAACATTCTGATTAATTAATTGCTTTGCATCTTATGTAGTAACATATTTATGTTGTTATGCAGCCTCCAGTGAAGCTGTGTCTGATAAGAGTGATAGGTTTCCAGTTTGATCTTATTTTAGATTGCAGCAAACTGAGGATAAAAAGACTCTTTGTTCCAAGAAGAAGAAGGAAAAAAAAGAACCAAAACATCTGGTGGGAAGCTGATGTGCACAGGACAACTCTGAAAGAAGTTGATAGTGATGGATTATGACACACAACTTCAATACATCCCCACAAGTGTTATGTGAAGAGACAAGATAATTCTTCCCTTGTCTAAAATGCTTTTTAAGAGTTTTCTGTTTTTCAGAGAAGGGGAGGGGAGAGACAGTGAACAGTGAACTCCCTGTGTGTTTCTCCATGATCCTTGCAACTGGTCTAGTCTGAACTGAAGGCTTCTTTCAAGATCGATTTATTTGGAGCATGCTAATTGTAGACCATGTCCTGGGTCCCCTTTGAAGCCTTGTGTAATGGATCGCCTCCTTTCCTGGAGCAGAGAACTGCTTGGTTGCTCCTAGTGGTGGGTCCAGTGCCCAGAGCAGTATCTGAGGAACATTGGGTTTTGGTGTGTTCAGTCAGTTCTGCTAGATAGAACTCCTTCATTGCTTGTGCTACATGTGGATTTGGCTCTCATTCTTTCATTCCTCTCTCAAAATGCTGAAACATATCTTTTCTACTGCTAATTGTAAACCATTCCTTGCGTTGTCCTTAAACACAGGCTTGAATCGTTGCATCCTGCATTGGTTCCTGCTGCTTGCATGCAGCTTGGAGACAGAGACAGAGCCAGGCCCTCATGAGAAACTGAGGGAGCAGAGTGATGGGAAGGGGTGTTCTGTTCCATTCAGAAAGACACTCCCAAACCCCAGAGGAGCAATGCATAGGGGGAAGTGCCCTCATGCAGATCTTTTTAATAAGAATCAAGTCTGTTGTCAGTGCTTGTGACATTTTCTCTGTTCCCTTCCTTTGGGCAGTTTGCCGCTGTAACGTACACAGTTGACATTAGGATGTTCAGACTGTCATTGCTGAAGGCACTCTTATCTACTCTGTGCTTAATATTTTTCCGGGACATGGAGGTGTCTCTTTCTCCTCTGTTAATTAACTTTTTTTGCCCATGTTTGCCTTATAAATTCCTCCGACATATCAGGGTCTAGGATTAAACAAATTGATACCACACTTCCAGTGTGCAGGAGTGACACTGAGCTGACAGCCTCAGAGCCTCAAGTATTTCAACACACAAACAGAGCAAATACAGACAAAATTCCCATTCAGCCTGTCCCATATTCTCCTGCCCAGCTCCCTGGGAGTCAGGCTCCTGGCTTGAACAGCTTGTGTTGGTGGGAAATGGAGCAGTCCCAGAGCACTCCCACCCATCAGTGGTTTTCCAAGGATGGCAGAGATACTTCTTAGTGAATCAATACAGGTATTTCTGTGTCAGGGTTCTGCTGTAATGCAATTACAGAACACTACTAACCTGGTAGGAGGCCAACTCCATGCAGTAGCCAGATTAAGTTGTCTTATTTGGTTAACAGTGTTTTGATAGTTTATTAAATCCTGGAAGGAGTAGAAAGGTAAGGAGTGGAAAGAGCAAATCTTATGGATTATCTGCTCTTGGTTGTTCACTTCTGTTTGTATAATCCTGGTCTGAATGATGAGCTGTGGGAACAAGCATTTAATGTTTTGCTATTGTTTCATCTTAAACACGTGCATTGCTTTAACAGAGTAAGCATATTCTCTAGCTATTTTTCCAGCTTGCTGTTTTTATCACTGATGTGGAACGTTGCGCTTATTTTCTTTATCTGGAACGAAAACATTAGTTCATCTCAGATAGCACAAGCTATTTGATCAACTGTCAGATAGTAAGGCATTATAAAAACTGCTGAGACAGGACAAATTCAGACCTGTGGCGTGCAGCTTGAAAAGACTTCATGCCCTTGTTATCAGTTGCTTGAGATAGCCAGCTACTCCCTCAGCAGTGGCAAAGGAATGGGAGTTAGTTGTTCTGGAGCCCGATCCCCCACCTCACTGAGGCTGAGGGGCAACAACAATGTGAAGATTCTTCTCTCAGGTGACAAGTAATTGAGGAAACTGCCTCAAGCTGCACCAAGGGAAGGTTTAGACTGCATATGAGGCACAATGTTTTCCCTGGAAGGATGCTCAGGCATTGGAACAGGCTGCCCAGGGCAGTGGTGGAATCACCATCCCTGGAATTGTTCAAAAACTCTGTAGATGAGGCCTCCAGTGACATGGTTTAGTGGGGGCCTTGGCAGTGCTGGGGAACAGTTGGACTCGGTCTTTTCCAACCTCATTCTTATCCTGAGAGTACTTCTTGGTGTGAAAGTGCAGAAAAATCATGATTTCACATGAGCACGGCCCTTCCTCATGACCATATTCTGCCCTGACTTCTTGGCCAGCCCGTAGCCCTGCCCCACCATGCATTTCCTCAACCTGGGGGAGAACATGGCTTGAGTGCATTTTGATCAAACGGTGAAGATTTGCCAAACAATACTTAACATTCAGGCCCGCTGTGACTTCCCTGATGTTAGGTACAAACCAAAGCCAAAAATGACGATACTCTTAATATGTAATCAGAAAATAGAAGATAACGTATTTTGCCGGCATCCGACTGCAAATCAAAGCAGGAGCTCAGCTAACACCTGCCTTTGCAGTAGAGGAGAATTCCTCATCTGCAGTGTCCTTCATAGAGCAGACTGGTAGCTGGTTCAGTTTGATGTTAGCAGCTACTGGGAGAGACCAGCCCTATACCCGGATACCTTACACAAATATTGTGGGGCATAGCTGTTTGGAAGCAACTTGCCAGCTGATGTTTCTCAGTGCTTTGAGAACAGAAAGGATATCAAGAGCTCTTCCTAGGGCGGTCAGCCAGGGCTATTTCCTAGTCCAAATAATTTTGGGGTACCCCCATTTCCTCTAGGAATTGTTTGTGACAAGACCAGATTTCAAGGTACTTAGTGCTTGAGGCTGTGCTGTCAGTTACTTATCAGCATGTTCTAAATCATGTTCTCTTAAAGGTATGTATTTCAAGAGAAATGGGGACAGGAACACCTGAAGCAGGAAAAGCCGGGAGGCCTAAGGAAGGGGTTTTACTTTCATTGCACTATCTTTTTGCAAGGTATTTTTAACATCTGAGCCACCTCCAGGCTCGTTTTGCATCAGCTGCAGACACTGCGACATGGTTAAAGAAAAGAAAAAAGGAGGAAAAAAAGGAGAGGGGTTTAAAAAAAAAAGCCATGATCTGAATTACACTGGTTTGTCCTGGCTGTGGTGCTCATTAGCCTGAATGGGGGTTAGATGGCTAAGGGCTATGTCCCGGTGTGCCTGGCAAGGGGGTCTCAGCAGATGGGACTTTAGCAAGCCTGACTGCCTGTGACATGTCCACCTAGAAACCCCCAAGGAGGGGTTTTGGGCTGTAGATGTCCTGACATGAGGGACTGGACTGAGGCCGCTGGGTGTCAGTTTTGGTCTAGGAGCATGAGGTGAGGTTTTGGAGCAGTTTGGAGAGGGAGTGGGAAAAGGGGAGAAGAATCATGACAGGTTTTTATCACAGCCTGAAATAAATTAACCTCTGGGAGGAATGATTTTGTAATAACTTGCGTTTAGATATTCTTACACATCCAAATAACCCCAAACTTTCTGCAAACGTTGTAATGAATCCAATCTCCAACATCCTGTGAGAGGGATAGAAATAGCACTAGTTACATGGTTAAAGGAGCCAAGGACTCTTAGTACTGCATTCTGATATTTTCTTGTCATCAGCCTCCTGTTTATTCTTTTCCACTTCAGGGCAGTTAATGGTAAATGAGATATTTGTTCTTTGCTATTTTCACATATTCTCTGCCCTGTCTCTGTTCCAAGAGACCATGAAGTCAGTTGATTACATTCCACCCCAACTTTGGCAGCCTTTGCAGGAGCGACGGGTCTTCCAGGGAGACCCAGGTTGAGCCGCACATTTTGGGTGTTGAAGGCTTGGGCAAGCAGATTGTTTTCCAAAGGGAAGCAGAGCATTCCAAAGTGTATCTTCTCTTACAAATGTATCTCAAATGCAGAGTGCTTAAGGCAGTGCGGAGCAGGTACTAGCTGAGCTATGCACCCTGGGCACCTCTGTGCTCTGCTGCGAGACCTGCTCAGCTGGCAGGTTGCAGGTCAAGGTCTGGGTAGAGATGGCTGCGTTTCAGTGACAGACTCACATGGGATTGTGTAATTCTCTTTGGGTCTGACCCAGAGTTGGCCTGAATCACTAGGACTGTATCCGTTACCTTCAAGCCCTCTGCTTGCTGCCCGTTTCACCTCTGCCGTGCTCACTTGCTTTGTGTAAATGCTCTTCCCGGTGCTGGGAGTATATGCTCTGGAGCAAGCTGTTAGCTACATGTCAGCTGTATATAAGGGGAAACTTGTCTGACGCAGCAGTGAAGAGGAGAACGCACACTGCATCTTGCAGATTTACTCCTCGTAAAACACCTCTAGCTCTCCACAGATATCTGCAGATAATCTGCCAAGTGAACCCAGGGATATTTATAGTGCAGCTTCAGCAATGACATAACAGCAAGTTAGCAAACAAATGAACTTTGAAATGTAAGGAGAGCAAAACTACAGGCTGGAGTGTGTTTATTTTGGAGTCAATAGAAAAGGTTAAATCATAATGGTGAATGTTTCCAGGGTGGGTCAGGTTAAAAAGCAGAGCAAGCAAAGCATTTTCATAGCGCTGTAAGACTATTTGGTGTGTGCTGAGTTTAAATTACAAAGACAAATGATAAATACTTTGTTTCCCACTGAGATAAAGTGCTGTAGTGCTGAGCACCATACAAATGTCTGCAGAAAGCTAAGATAAATGTTGCTTCAGAAGGGATTAAAATGGCTCTGAGTTCAAGCATTAGAAAAATTCTGTATTCAATTTGCAAGGTGTATAAATTTAGGCAGTTTTAGCTATGGATGTGACTTTTCCTTTGCTTTCTGTCTGTTTCCCCCTCTG
>NW_009923070.1:122647-123476 GCF_000696875.1 Nestor notabilis | reverse complement strand
TTGGCGGTGCCAGCTGGCTGGAGGTTACTTGAAGCTCTGCTAGCACAGCAAGCTGTTGGACTGATGCCATCCTGCTGGAACACGCTCCCCGCTTTGCCCGGGCTGGGAGCAGGGAGGTTTTGTCTGGTCATGTCACGCTGTAATTAGCACGCCTCACACTGCTGCTGCTCCTCATTGTTCATCGGGGAGCTCGGGTGCAGCACAGGGCCCTTCCTCCCATCCACCTTCCTCCTGCAGGCAGGCCCTGCTCTTCCCCAGAGGCAGTTGCCACACGTTCCCCCTTTGGTTAGTTTCTAACAGGGATCCCCTCTGGCTGGCAGGCAGCTCAAGGGACATGTGGTGTCTCCTTAGACAGCAGCCATGTTTGCTCGTCCTGGTTTGAGGCCCTGAGGAGACCATTGCGCAGCCAGGCCCTGCTTACGGGCAGCAGGCAGGAGATGGGAGCTCCGTGAGCGGCCGGTTCCCGGTGCTTTACCTTGGTTCACCACAGCAGGGGATCTGTAAAGGGCTGTTCAGGGCTTGAACCTGCAAGCCCAGGTGGGTTACGCTGCAGGGAGAAGTGGCGGGAGCGCTTTTGGGTGCTATCGAGGACAAAGCTCGCGGCGCCAGGGCCTCATCTTCACAACGTGTTAGCCAGCAGTGGTAAAGGCAGTCTTAGGGAACCATTGGGATCCTCTGGGATCCATTGCCTTGTTTACAAGCCTTCCAGAGAGGCCAGCTGCTGAAAAGACCTCACTTTGTCCTGAGGGCACCAAGGGCGGTGTGGAAGGACGCATACCGCAGTAAGACACTGTCAGCACAACTTTGTTCCTCATCAGAGGCCCTGTGG
>NW_009923070.1:120460-122636 GCF_000696875.1 Nestor notabilis | reverse complement strand
CTGGGCAAGAAGAAAGTTTTTAATTTGCTGTGACACAAAACAAAGCTGTGTCTTGTCAGAAGATTGCAGCTCCCTTTCTCTGCCTGTCCGTCACACATCAGCAGTCCTCACAGTGTAGCTTTACAGAAATGAGCTGTTGCAACAATGCAGTTTATGAAGGAAGGAAAGGCTTAGGCAAGCACTGTAACTTAAATTGCATTTGGTATGGCAAGCATTGAGCTCGACATGGTGTTTATGTTTGGTGCTTAGTTTCTATACTGCAGCAAGTTGCTGCTTTTCCTGTTCCTTCGGCGGACTTGTGGGGACTGGGAGAGGGGTCCCATGGGAAACAGAGCCCACAGGATGCACCATCCTGCCTGATTTGCTCTCTGTTGGGAGTACGGCACAGGCCTGATAATAGGAGTTGCTCTCCTACAAAAGCTGGTGAGCAAACATTCCCATCACATGCGCAGGAGGCTTTTCCATCAGTGCAGATGCACATGATAACCTGTTTTCCAAGGGTAGGCTCACCCCAGCACCCTGCAGAAGCTGCTCCAGAGCAGTGTGTGAGCAGGGACCCAAGGGCCAGCAAAATGCAAACTCATCCTGAATGGCTTATGCCTAAAATACATCAACTACAGAGCACTCCTGTCAAAATTGCTCTTAGGTTACTAATGACATAGTGTTCACAAGGGTAGGGCACATACCCTTCACCAATGTCACAAGACCCTTTACCATAAGGCACCCGTTTGCTAAAGGCTCTACACTGGCAATAGCTAAGGTCTTAAATGGGAAACTCTGGAGGACCGTGTAGGTTCAGGATTTGAAGCTGTTGAGACACACAAAACACAATTTTAGGTGTATGTTTCAGTTCAGCTGTGATGTTAAGGTAGCAGTCCTGTCTTAAATCATTGGCAATCCCAACCAAATCAAAGTATGTTAAGTGTGGTGACTTCTTCGAAATTGGTTTATCTCAGTGCATGCTTGGAACAAGGAGGGGCTATTCTTAAAAATCACCCTGATTTAATTTTATTTTATTCAAATGAATTCTTAGTGCTGGGTGAGGAGAAACACAGGGTGTGTTTGCAGGTGGATATCTTCCTTTGTAAGGATTCATATGAACTTAGGCAATTATTTTTAAACTATTGCTGACTCTGCGTGTACAAGCACTTGCTTCTCCACAATAAAGAGATTGCAGAGGGCAGGAGGAGCTCCCATACTGAAGAAGTTTTCAATTGGACTGCCCAGTCCTCTTGCCTTTCCTGTCCTTCCCTATAAAAAGAGTATATTCAAACAGTGCTCGTCACAGCAACCCTTTTTTGGATGGTCTTGTCTCTTTCTGGGAGACAAGTTTTCCATTGAAAGTTTCAAAACGTGTGGAGGGGAGTTAGTTACCCAAATTCCACTGGCTTCCAGCACATCTCTTGAAAACTTCTCACTAGCCTCACCTCTCTGTTTATGGAAATGCCTTCTCAGGATAGGTTTGGGGATGGGGGGGGGGGCACGTTGGAGTTGGGAGAACTTCTTGACAAAGCAGTTTCAAACAGTTGTTCTGTTAAGTCTAATGAAGACAACTAATATGTTATTTAATCAGACTTCCATGTCTTCTGGGATTCTGGGCAGAGCCGAATTGTAGGGCAGACTTAGAGCTGGAGACACGTGTAATTCCTTTCTTGCCCCATGTATGAATTTTGTCTCCTTCACTCATCCTCCTTCACAGTCAGGAGTGAGAAGTTTTCTACCTGCTTTCATACCAACCACTATACTAATGCAAGATAACTCAAATTAGGGGGTAAACATGCAAAGTGTGATTAGATCCCGTTTACTGGGGACCTGGAATACTTTTATGCTGACGTTGTCTGGGATGAAATCCTTCGTTTTCCAGACCTGGTCTCTCAACTACTTTTTCTGTCCTTTTAGGGGAGCACCTGCGAATCTGCCCACAAGGCTATACCTGCTGCACCAGTGAGATGGAAGAGAACTTTGCAAACAAAAGCCGAAGTGAATTTGAAGCCATGATGAAAGAGGCTGGTCGCTCTGTGCAGATGACTCTGACAGCGCAGCACAGAAGCTTTGACAGTAAGTAAAACCTACTCAGTTCCTCCCTGCTAACAATCCAGACACTGCTTAACTTTCCAAGCACTGTTTGAGCCAGGGATTTGTGTTTGACACTCCTTCCTCGGCATCTTGCTCAAAA
>NW_009923070.1:52157-120429 GCF_000696875.1 Nestor notabilis | reverse complement strand
AGCAGGAATTATACCTCTGGCAGTGTTTTGCAAGATCAAGTCATTTTGAGAACTGTTTCAGTGAAGCCACTGAAGGAGGCTGGCAGGCTCTTGTACCAACAAATTGTGTATCTTGGCACTGACACAGCTTTTACAAGCGTGTTGTAATCGGGTCTTACCACAGCAGCGTAACATTTGAGGTAGTGATGTAAAATTTGGCACTATGCCTCAAGCTGTAAGTTGAACAATATGGTAGAGGTGACTGAATAGCCGACAGTAGATAGGGAGGGTTTAAGGAGGCCTGGATTTTTCTTGTTCTTTCCATATAGATTGCAAATTAAAAGGTTAGTTCACGTTAGAGGCTTATAACTTTCAGCTTCATACATACATAGGAAATGTTGTACAGCAGTAAAGGTCTTAGAAACTGTGATGTGTAAGATGTTGGGGACATACTCTCTAAAGTACAGTATCCCTCCTAATGTGCTAAGCAAAGGCTAAGGATGGCTGTCTTTTATTGTTCCCTGAAGAATCCAATCTGCAGTGCACAGTAAGCCTCAAGGTCTGAAGGCCACTGGAAATAAATGGTTTATTGGCAAAATTGAGATGACCTATGATTCAGAAACTGTATCCATTATCAGATTTTGAAGAAGGTCAGACATTTAGAATCACAGTCCTCCTAACTTTATCAACAGTCATCATATGGAGTTATTGTGAAAAGGAGTTGAAGAAAGAAGCTATAATAGCCATAAAGGTAGAACTGGAAATTTCAAGCAGTAGATAATAGATCTAAAGAAATAAGCCTGACCTTCAGAGGCCTGACAAACAAGATTAAGTGCTTTTATACTACAGAAAAAGAAAAGGCAGTGCATCTCTGCAAAATGCATTGTAACTGTGTGGCCAAGGTTGACCACAGAAAAATGCTCAAAAAATAATTAATTAAAAGCTCAAAATTAATTTATTTTCACCTGCCTTAAAAAGCGATAACCAGGATTTTCAAAAGAGCCTTAAAATGCTGGTTGCTCAGACCTGTATCTGAATGGGACCTGGTGTAGCCGGCGCAGTGCACACTCGCTGACCTCCGAAATGCAGTCCTTAATGCAGAACCTCCACCAGCCTTGGCACCCTCTCTCTCCACTGCCTATTGCAGCATTGGCTGGTATATCTGCTTTTTATTTGTGCCACAGATGCTCAAAAGAACATAGTTTTACAGCTGTCAGTGTAAGAGTGAAAAACTTGATGGCAGCTTTGAGGATTATATGGAAGATCGGGAACTGCCTAGTGAAGAGCTGGTTTAATGTTTAGGAAGATTGTAAGAACGAGTAAGACATTACATCACTGAGTGATGTTTTGGTACATTTATAATAACAGCAGCAATAAGAACAGTAATAAGCAAAATCAAGCCTATGAAAGGGGGGATGCTGGTGCTGAGATGCCAGTTAGAGCTGTAGGGACTTTGTTTTTGTTCCCTAGCATTTTACAAAAATAGAGCTTTATTTCTGTGGTGCATACCTGAGTTTCTTTTAAGCATCAAACAAAGTAAGGGTTCAATAAGCCAAGTCTTCCTTTAACAGACCATAATGCACAGATCATTGGTGTTTTGTAGTGGAAATAACCTCACTTGAGCCCACAAGGGCAGGAAGTTGTCTCCCGCTCCCATTGTATCTTTTTAGTTTGCTTAACAACCCTTACAATCAATACAGAGTTTATAATACGTGCAAGACATGATTTAAAAAGGAAAAATCATATCGTGTGTGAGTTTCAAGCATGACTCTACAGGCAGCATTACTATTTTTTTCCTTTAGCTACTACACAGATGGTTTAAAATTGAGGGAAGGGACTTCTGGTGGTGAGGCAATAGAATCACCTCAGCTCCTGAAACAATGCCATTGAAACTGCCCTGTCTTCCAGTTAATGTGATGCATCTCAAAGGTGACAAGACTTTTTGCAAGTAGTGCTGTTGAGAGCTGTTCAATAAGAGTATTTTAATGTGGGATTTATGAGTTCTAGTCTTTCTGGCATCGAATGCCTGATTTTGCTGGATTTCCTTAGCAGCAGCTCAGACCGCAAGGTTTGGGGTTGCAGAGGTGTCCAAGCGCGGCTTGTCTTCCTATTAGAGATTTCATTTTTGGCCTTGGGAGTGTGGGGAGGCTGCACTGTGTAGGAATGTCCAACCCTTTCTTGTAGTACTTTCAGCCTGGAGATTAGATTATGCATATATTCTCTGGTAACAGGTGTGGCACATTGAACTTTAGGCCTGGAGTTCTCTTGTTTAGATTCATCACAGCAAATCTTGCTTCTGTAATCTCACTGTTGATCACAGGCAATAGTCTCTACTTGTGAATTGCCCTGAAGCTACAGCTAGAAAATAGCAAGACCACAGCAATCTGCCCCTGAAGTAATATTCTTTGTGCTAGTGTTCAACATTTTGCTTTGGAGAACAATTCATTCTTGCAGGTTTTGGTCTGTAGAGCCCTAAATTGTCAGAGTGCCTCTGCTCTGAGCTACAGCTTGGTCCCATTGCAAGGAATTACCTGTTATTTCAATCTCAGTGGTTGCATTTGGGGCAAACACTTTGTGGCCAAGAGCAGAGTGTCTTTATCTCATACAAAGTATTTTTAGAGAAAATATACAGATGAAATACGATAGGAATAGCCATATATTCAAAAGGGGTATATGTGGAATAGAATCCTATAGTTTGGGTGCATAGCAGAGAACACATGCCTTCTGGGATGCCCTTCCTCTAGGATCTGCTAGGGCTAAATTTAAAGTTTAATACCCTAAAGTATTGCTTAGCTGCTTACTAGTGCATTTGTTGTTTAGCTTTAGTTTACTGTAGTTAACAGGAGTTGGGGCATCAGATTTGAGCTACACGTGTGGTCACTGGCTTGCTGTAAACCTTTCAGCTGAAAAGGTGGTATTTTGCTCTACAAAAAAGGCAGACCATGAGTGATGGGAGCATATGCTTTTGATAAGTCAATATTGTGGAGGACATTGAGGTCAGAGTAATGGACTTTCATTAGCAGGATTATACTCACAAAATCTTTGTTAATTCTGATGCCCTGGGGCTCTTGGTCAGGCAGGGAGGGGGGTGTAGCTCCCTGGGTGCACAGCCTGTGGCTGGAACCTTCTGGGTGCTGCTGGGTTGGTTTTGGTCAGTTTATTTGCCTGGAAAATGGTACATAGTCCGTACTTTAAAATGAAATACAGTGTAAATGAAAACAAGATTGGGAGTCTTGGAGGGAGCTGGGACAGTCTCTGTTGAGACTAGCACTAAATATTGTTTTATAGATGCTGCCAACATACATGCCTCAGATTTTAGTTGCAGAATATGCTTGTTTTCAGTGGATGAGAAATTTCTGGTATTTGTTATAAAATTAAATACTTTGACAAGGGACTTCATTCAAGTAGATGGTTTCAAGAAAGCAATGAGAACTGCCTATTGCCCCCTGCTGGCGGCAGATCAGGAGTTAGCCAGTAAAGTGCTTTGATTCTTGAATTGTGTTGAGAGCAAGTTTTAAATACTGAGTAGGTTTGGGGAAGCTTCTTTGGGAAAATGAGCTTTTTTTTTCATTCCACACAATTGTATGTCTGTGTTGCACGGTCATGGGACTTGTGTGACAAAGAGGGCTGGAGACGGGCTGAGAGAGTGGGGCTTGTCCAGCCTGGAGAAAAGAAGGCTCCAGGGGGACCTTAGAGCAGTTCCAGTGCCTAAAGGGGTTACAAGAAATCTGAAGAGAGGCTTTTGACAAGGGCCTGTAGGGACAGGACAAGGGGGAATGGCTTTAAACTGACAGAGGAGAGATTGAGATGCGACATTAGGAAGAAGTTCTTCCCTGTGAGGGTGCTGAGGCGCTGGCACAGGGTGCCCAGAGAAGCTGTGGCTGCCCCATCCCTGGCAGTGTTCAAGGCCAGGTTGGACACAGGGGCTTGGAGCAACCTGCTCTAGTGGAAGGTGTCCCTGCCCGGGGCAGGGGGTTGGAACTGCATGAATTTTAAGTTCCCTTCCGACACAAAGCAGTCTGTGATTTTATGACTTTCAAACTCCTGTCCTTCCAAGTGAAACTTGTATCTCCATAATCTCTTACAGAGGTGAGTCTAGAAAAACCTCTGGACTATGCAGAAAAGTACAGAGGGCTGGTTTGTGCTGCCTGGTCAGAGCAGTCACATTCAGAGCCAAAGGGTTTAGGAAGAGGAAGCCAAGAGCAAGTGGTGCTTCAAGTGACAGTGAGGGGCTGCAAGCAGCAATGAACAAGGCTGACTTTCTAGTCTTGATGAAAGCTCATTTGCTCAGAGTTTAATCCTTGTCTGTCTCTCTCTTTCCCCCCTTTTCCTCCACTTAAATCACTTGTTAATAATACTGCAATGCTGTGCCAGTCTTTCCTTCCCAGTCATTTTGGTACACTTAGCGAGTGCTCCCCATGTGACCGCTGACCTTTAGCTGTGAGCCAGCAAATCTGTCCTTTCAGAACTGTTTCATGTTTTCAGGAAATATCAACAAGCCAAACCCAAAATCTTGGCTTTTATTCCACTCTGCACAGTCAAAAAACCAATTTGTAGTGCTCATATAGCCTGGGATTTTTAAGCTGTGACAATCAAATGTGGATTGAAAATTATGTATTTTATAGGTGGCTGCTCATTGGAAAGCTGATGTCATGTAAAAGCTTTCATAATGTCCAGTGTTGGTAGCTGGAAATGGCATATGCTGAAACACAGTCCATGCAGATAATTAACAGTATTTGAGAGTTAGTTACATATTTCTTATGGAGATGAATTATAGCTTTAAATATTACAAGGTGGGGAACATCCTAGAAGCTGTTACACGCTGATGGTTAAAAGTTTAGAGATTTATAAATGCCCCTTGTTTAAAATTCAACCAAATATGTCTTTGACAGAGGAACTCACTGGTTCAACTGACAGTACATAGGGTTTCAGCCTCCTGTTTGGGGAGAGATACATATATACATATATTTACTTACATATAGTGTGGATGCTTAAGGCAGCTGGGTTGTGGAGTAAGCCCAATGGGAAGAGCTGTGTCCTACCCCACTGACTTTAAACCTGGACTGTAAAATCCAGAGGTGAATCTGAATTTTAAAGGTATTTTCTCAGTTGATGATAGCATGAACCAAGCCCTGCCAGCCTGACATTTTAAGGTATCCAAATTTGGTGGCCCAAATTTGGCCCAAAAGGTGTGTTCTGAGAGATAAGGGACTACTCTGTGCAGAAAATGATTGGCACAAGACCGAAGCATTGATTATCTGAGCCATGGGGACTGCAGTGCCTGCATACCAAACACATTGCCCCAACACAACTGCTCCACACTTCCAGTGTCCCGCTGCCACTGCTCAGATGTGAGTGGTCCATGGAGGCATTGTGTGGTTTGGGTTTGGTGAGGTGCTGTCTAAAAGTTAGTGTTTATGTAGAAACAGGAAAGAAATCTTCTAGGGGCTGGTTATAGCTCAGTATATGCTGTGTTTTGAAGTCAATTCCTTTGTTTCAAAGGTTGTAGAAAGGAGCACTTCTGGAGTCAGTGGTGTCCCTCTGGCAATCCCAGTGTGCTTGGTAAGCTTGCTGCCTCCTGCTGCCCCTGGCCTTGGCACTGGCTGCTCCCTAGGGCCTAGTGTTCAAGTTTGGATTTCAAATGTAATGCTTTTGATCCAGAAGTCTCTAATTAGCTGGGAACACTCTTTTCTTGTGGTAGGTCCCCATAATGGGGCTCTGCCCCTGAAATTGTGGTGTATGGCCTAAGTCGGTGGCCTTGGCCATGGCCTCAGCTCGGTGGGAGAATGCTGACCTCTGGGACATCTTCAAGCATAGTGGGGACATCAGGATAACTTCCATTGCTCCCTTTCCGAACATCAGTCTTGCACTGACCTTCTGCTGGTCTCATAACTGAGCATCTAATATCAAGCAGTGCCTGTGCACAAAAAGCTAATAGGGTCAGGGAAACTGAGGAAGAAGGGGGAATTAAGGGGAGGAAGGTGTTTGAGGTAAGCAGGAAGCTTAACAATTTTTTTCCTGGTGAAATAACAAAGAAACAAGAGGACATGAAACTTGGGAGTCAATTGGTTTTGCTAAAGAAGTGTTCCTCACTTGCACTGCACTTCTCTGACAGGCCAGGGTACCCTGTCTAGCAAAATCGTGCTACTCAAAGTGCCATTGTTTTGTGCCCCCTCTCACATTGCCCTTGGGCAGCATCATACAGAAGCAGCCCAGTTGTCCCCTAGCTTCACCTCTGGGATGGGTTATCAAAAGTACTTGTAAGAGGGGCTATCAAAGATGATTTCTGTGGCTCCCCTGGACTTCCCTCCCTTAGGGTTGGGTTTAGGACAAGACAGACAGAGAACATCCTTTAACCTGGAAATCAAAAAGGAGGCTCCCAGGTGGATGCAGGACAGAGAACCAAATAAAGGGGTTCCCTTGGAGACCTCCTTAGGAGAAAGGCAGCAAGCACCCACGCTTACCTCCTTCCTTCCCCCTTCACTCCCCCCCCACAAGGAACCACCTTAAGAAAACCCCTGCACAAAGCAGGATTGATGTGAGTTGGGCTGTCACTCCCCCTGCAGAAAGAAGATGCTTTCATGTGTGGTGCTGAGCATCTCATTTGGTATTTATGGTTTCCTGGAATGGGGTGCGGCGTCTACCGAGGAGCATTCCTGGGCTCAGCAAGATTAATCCCGACAGGTAGCTGCCTCGGGGAAGCAAACGCTTAGGCTCACCTGTAACAGCTCCAGCACCTGGAGTTTTCTCTCCCCTCACAGCCACTTCCCTTCACATTTAATCTGCAAGGCTCCGTTGTGTGCTGCAGGGTATATTGCAATGTACATGCAGCACTTTGCTTAACAGATGGCATGATATTCTCTATTATAGAAAGAAGAGAGAGCAAAATAAGGCAGTGACTGGGGTGAGAGCACTGACTGCACTGGGGTGCCTCTTGCAAGGGCTTGCGCACCACAAAAGATGAGCTGCTCCATCCCTGCAGAAATCAGATTAGGTATAAAAGGTAGATCAAGCATCTCTGTTTCGGCAGCTGTCACAATGTGTTGTCCCACACTCAAACAGCTGCCTCTGAGTGCTCAGAGAACAGTGAAATGTGCATCTGCTTGGGGACATGAAAGAAAGCACCTGCTCTTCTAAGATACTGGATGACACAGACATATTTTGCAAGAAATTAGTGATGTCCAGATAGTCCTTTCAGAAGAAAGTGTTGGCAGAGTTTATTTTAACATTCAGGAATCAATGCACAGATCTCTCTGAAAACCTCTGATTTCACAGAGTAATCAGCCAAACTTTATTACAAGCACTGGATGTTGCCTTCAGTGACTGAAGAAGCATGACACCCAGATGGCTGGGTGGAGGTCAGAGCAGTGGAACTCAGTGGAACAGGAGATGAACAGCTGAGGTTTTTTTGCACGGCTCTGCAGAAGAGCCTGTGTCTTGAACCAGTTTACACTCAGCCGTCTTCCAGCTGGTTTACTGGTTTCCACACGAAGCTCTTCCGCTCTCTGGTGCTCAGTGTTTCTCATAACATAGGAGGATTTCCTGAGCTACTCTTACTGCAAAGAAACACAGGTGCTCTGAATCAGGTCTTGAGTTGGTAATTCCCCCCCCCCCCATCTTGGTATTTGCCAAGAATCACATCTCTGTTCCTAGCCGGGTGCTGTAATAATTTGGGAACATCCAGGGCTTCAGTGGCAAGGTGATGTCCCAACTTACAGATAGGCATACACAATATGCTACTGAAATATGTGGCATGTCCTGACATAGGAGATTGTGTATTTTTGAGTACTTCAAGGTATCTGCTTTCATTGGAGATGATAGAAGTTCTTTGTTCTTTCTCACCAGAAATGCTTGTAACAAACTGTTGATTCTGCTTGATTAATTATTGGCACTGAAGTAGCACATCCATGGGGCCAAGAAGTTTCTTGTTACTGTAATGCTCTGCGGGGCATCCTGCCTGTCTGGACTCAACCTGTGGCCCAAGGGCTTTGTTTAAAAACAAAAGGCAAAACAAACAAATAAAGAACAGGTCTGGGTGAGTGGACTGTGGAGGGAAGAGATGAGTGAAAGATTGTTGATAGGTTTGTGCTAGAGGTTCGAACAGCTCAAGTCCCTTGGCTTTGGGTAAGGTGCAGGAGTACCAGAAGCCCCTGTAGTTCATAAAATGCAGTGATCTTCTTCCAGTAAGAGAGCAAAAGACGTCATTCCATGTCAAAGGGGTTTATCAACCAAGACCTTTCCATACATTCATTCTCAGCACCCCCAGCCAAAGAGGGAGTAGGCACTGGCTCTAAATACTCTTCTGAATAGAAGTGGGGTTTTGTGTAAGGCCCCTTCCAAAGTGAAAGTAATGATCAAAATCATGAGGGAGGTCTGCAAACAACTTGTATAAAAGGAGGCAAGGGTTTTGGCTGCTTAAGGCTGCTTCACTTCTTTCCCCTACTCCTGCTTTCGTATTCTCGTTTAATTTCCTCCCTTCAGACCACCACAGCTTCTTGCATTTAAAAGCACAGTTAACATGGTGTAACGTGTGCAGAGCTTTTTCCAGTGCCTCACTTCCCTTCCAGGCTATGTCAGGGTATTTTGATTCTGTTTCTTGTATTTTCTGAAATTAGCCACGTTAGAGGGAAAGAAAACCCTCACTTTACCCAGCAGTTCATAGCTACTTCTGAAGAAACTGGGTAGTGCTAAGTCATTCTCATTAAACCTGCAGATTTGGCCATGACACCTTCCAAAGCACCCTTTTATCAGTTACCTACCTTTATTTTTTGCATGCTTTTTTCTTCATCTGAACTTTTGTCTGTATCTGAAACAAAATTAAACAAAATAGGAGAAATTACCATAAAGAGCCATGAAAATAGCTTGGATTTTCATTTTTACACATAGAATGAGGGCTGTGATGTTTTCTCAAAGCAGCATGGTCAAGAGCATGTGTTTATTGAAACTCAGTGGCTCAGAGATGCTGAGAAAGTCAAATATATGATGAAATATATATATATGCATATGTAGACAAGTTGTGTGTATTTAAGTTGACACAGGGCAAGCCCCAGTTTCAGGAATTGCTGTATTCTGTATAGGTGTTACTAGGAACAAATATTACAGTATTATTTACATGTCAAGAGGTAACAAGCCTGTTAATTTGACTTGGGAATGCCACAAATATCTAGTTAAATGTGAATGCTAAATTGTGGTCTCCAGCTGTTCTTAAAAAGAAATGAAGTTCCAAATGAAGGAGAAGTTGGATACACAAAGAGCAGCTTCTCTGTGAATACTGGGGGCTTCGATCTTTTGTATTTTATTCCCAGCAGTGTTTTGCAAGTAATGCACTACTCAGTGGTAGCTGCCTCTGCTCTGCAGGTTTCCAAGCTGCGTTGGAATGATAACAATAAATAAACCAACCCAAAGCCCCCAACGTCCCTCCCCAAAAACACCAAGACAGCTGCGAGCTGGGGAATCAGACTGTTGGTTAGAGGCTCAGGGAAATAATGTTCATTACAATTTCAGATGAGCATCAAGTCTGGATTCAGCTTTTAACACACTGGAGATAATTGAGCAGCTTCCTACAGCCCCAGCAGTGCAGCGATTCACTTGTAAAATGCAACCTCTGTTTTAATGATGCTAAAAATGAATAAACTGGTCCTCAAGGACTAATGAATGCTAATAAAAGTATTGCGTGGCAGCCCGTAGTAAACTTGTCATGGAGGAAATGGCTGGAATTTACTTCCCTGAGAGCAGGATTTTGGCTCTCTCCTGGTGCACCCATCCATGCCCAATCATCTCAAAAAGCAAGGGTATAGCTGAAAATAGCCAAGAATAACCTATAGCAAATAATTTGTTTGCTTTGTGCTTTATATGTGACATCTGAGGGCAGAAGTAGATCATCCTTGTTTGTCTTAGTTCACTGTAAATCAAGGACTTGTCTGTATCCTTGTTCTCCAGTCTTGGCTCCCAATTAATAGTGGTGGAGAGGTGGTGTTGCTCCTCCTCTAATGTTGACTGCTTTGGCTGGCAATAAGAGCCCAGGAGCACCAACTAATCCACCTCCTTCACAGTTTCAAGTGAACAGGCAGGCTGTGCAGCTGGCTGTACCCGTGATGAAAACAGACAGTATTTTAAATGTCGGGCATGCATTTGCTACAGCTCAGAAATATTGCTATTTCAAACCTGAATTTTGTCCAGGTTGAAGAGCTCTTTGAAAGGAATATAATTGTTCTTAGAATAGAATCATAGAATCCCAGACTGGTTTGGGTTGGAAGAGACCTTAAAACTCATCCAGTTCCAGCCCCTGCCACAGGCAGGCCACCTTCCACTAGACCAGGTTTGCTCCAAGCCCCTGTGTCCAACCTGGCCAAATAGTTTGTGTTCCTGGTAGTGTCCAACCTGTCACCATCAAGTGCATGAACTGGTCCATGGTTCAGCTTCTGTTTCAAGCTGAATGTCTGCTAAATGGTAAATACTTTCATGTTTTTATAGTTCATCGTGAAAAAACAGTGAGGCAAAAGACTAGAGATTTCTTATGCAGTCTTAATTTGTGCCTCCCTCTCTGGCACAAATAAACTATTGATATTCACTCTTTCATGATGTGATCCTAGACTATTTTTTTTTTACTCACAGGCCCCTTGCCTCTTGCTGAGCGTATGATAGATGATGTCTGCTGAATCATCATCATTTGTTGAGTAGCGTGGTGCATTATTTACTGTACATCAGCCAAATCCTGCACTCAGTGCATAATTATTAATTTCCTCATAGGCTAATTAAAGATTGTATCATAATGCACATGCATCAAGGAGCTGAATTAAGGTTTCACCAGCAACTTGAGGTTTTTTTCTTTTCACTAAGTATGGGGATGTTTGACTTTTGTAATTATAAGACAGATTTAGAATCATAGAATGACAGAATGTTTGGGTTCGAAGCGATAGCTAATGAGCAAGAAGAAAAGTGAAGGCAGCTCGCTGGTCCTGTTGTAAAGCACCGACTCCTTCCCTTAATTTCAGCCTTTGAAACTTCGTTAACATGTTTGGCTGAGCTTCTCCTCAAAATTCATCTTAAAGCGGATTTCCAGCAAGGAAGACTTGTGTAAGGTACGTTTGCTGTGAGGTGGATAATTACAGGAGCAGAGTAGTGCAGGAGCTTCTCTGTCTGCTCATCAGAAATTTGCATCAACCACAATTAGTTAAGTGAAATCTTTAAAGAGCTCTTTATTTGATTACCCCTTTCTTCTTGTTGTCTAAAAGAGAGAAAATGACATTTGGACGGGAAAAGCTTTAGAGAGGGATGATCTTTTTATTATATGTTTCTTCAGTGTTTGGCACAGTGTGCTTGAGAGCTTCCAGCACTATAATAACAGTTATAATAAATGTGCATTGCCAGTGAAATTGTATTTTCATACTTCAGACATCACAGGTGAACTGATACAGCCTCAAACTATCACCTAAGGGGAAAAGAAATAGCTTTTCTTTGTTGTTGCCTTTAAACTGTGATAAGCATTTCTGTTGGCAAACAAACAAGGGCTTTTTTGCTTTTTAAAAGTTAATGTACAGAAAGTCTTCAGTAGATTAGCAGAGGTCCTGCGTAGGATGACTGTTTCATTACCAAGAATTTAAGTGAGCTATAAATACATTTTATGTCCTTTTACAAGTTCAGAGTACCATGAAATATAATTAATAGATTCTGGGCACTGCACGCATAGGAGCAACATAGGAAATAAACGTTTGACCTTTCTTACCTTTGGTCGCCAGTAAGCAATTGCTCTCTATGCTTCCTGCCTACATTACTTACTGTTTTGGCTTAAATACAAGAGGAAAATGACTACTGAGAATGCTGAGTGAACATTCACAATTGGATAGTTCTTCAGTCTGGATTTTTCTCTCCTGTGGAAGATGCAGTGGAAAATGCCAAGCTATTAAGAAACTAACAATTACCTTTAATTATGTGGGCCAGCTTTGAGAAAGAGATTTGGAGTCTATTGTAATTTCCTTTTCTTTCTGAAAACAAAACAAGAAATGCTAATCGAGACATTTTATACAACTGAAGCGCAGTGTGTCTGAAGCAGTTCTGTTTTATTCCTAGCCAAGGAAAACACCGTACATGTATCATACAGGAGTAGGATCCGCCCTGTGGATTGACATCCCTGAGGATTTACTGGGAAGCTGACTCACTGAAGAGCCTTTTCTGTAGAACTGAGCCAAGTTTTGACACTGAATAAGTTGATGTAACTGAGTTAGGACATGGCCCAATGATTCTCAGGTTTGCACTGGGGAATAAAGCTGTGACAGACTAGATCATTTTGAATGAAACCCAGAAAATTAAATACACAGTATTGAATATAAAATTTTATCTCTTGGAGCCAAATAAAATAGAACAAGCCCTTGTCTGCTGTGTGTAAAACAGGGGAAGAAACCATTGGTCAGCAGAGCTAACGGAAATGAGTTACGAGATCCAATTATCTGTTATTTGAGTCTGTAGTTCCCAAGCTCAAAGCAAGCCTGTAGCGCGCACAGGTCTCTCCTTGCCAAAGCTGCACGCTGCTGTTTTCTCTATGCTATGTGGGGCCGTTTCCTTGACATGTTCTGTGAGCTAGGAGCTCTTTGGTCAGTTATGCTGTGATTAATAATGCTCCTGGAGGAGCTGGAAGTGTCTGCAACAGCAGTTTGGGGCTCTTTTGCTGGAGGTCTTCACAGTAAAGGGTCAATAGGCACCTCATGCATCTTCAAAGGGAAGGCAGGAGGTGGCCAGCATGAAAGGTGAAGTACTTGCTGTAAAACTGCACTTGCTGCCCAGATAATAGCTGCCTCAGGAGTGTGTCTGGGTAAACTGAGGGTGGAATATGAGTCAGACCAAGAAATCATCTCATCAGAGCCAACTGCTGAGTGAACGGCAACTGCAGAAATACAGCTGTGGGAGTAAGTGTCTTCATTAGACCAGGGGTAAGCCTTGTGGCAAGGGATACGTGTAAGGCGTTTGACTGCAGTGCTGGAGAGTGGTAGTCCTGGTAGCCACTGCTCTTGTTTCAGCATGGGAGCTGTTGGGGCACAGAGATGAAGAGAAAGTGGATGCCTCATCCTGCACTGAAGGGCACAGCCAGGCATCCCTGTTGGGGGGATCTTTAACGTCACCCTGCAACTTGCCAAGATTAGCACCATCTAAACCAGGCTATGGAAACAAACTGGCCTGTCCTCGCAACAACTTTCTTTGACATCTCTGCTTTTCATACCTAAATGAAAAGACATGCTCCTAGTCCCACGGCCCTTCATATGGAGTCTAAAGCCTCCCTTCTGTTTGAATAAACATGACTAATGGCAAGTATCTGATACAGAGGCTGTTGAAATTGCTAATGGGGCATTTCCATGGCCACTGAAGTGCGCGTTGTGTGGTTAAGGTAAAAAAACATCTTGAGACTTAGATGTGAAGGAGCTGGAAAGGCTGAGTTTTAACAGGTTGTCCCTCATGGGTATCAGAACTGAGACTTTTGCTGCTTTGCATGCTTCACATTTACAGAGCAGATGGATTCTTTGAGGAAGGTGACTGCTTTGAAGATAGGGGTAGCTTATCACTGAGAAAATATATAAATAGCCTGTAACCAGTAACACACACCCTCCATTCAGGCATATTCCTGAGCACACAGAAGAGAGATGTTGGCAGACAGCAGTCAGGAGGAAATAGCCTGATCAGCAGGAGCAGTCATGTTTGGACATAAAGGGGATAGATCGGGGCATATAGGCAAAGAGAGGAAAGGAATATTTCTTGCATACCTGAAAAGCACATTTAAAGGAACTAGGAGTGATACACAGAACTCTGTCAGCAGACACAGCTTAGGTTTGGTCTTCTTCATTATAAAACAAAACCAAAAAAAAGTATGGTGATTAATTTTCACTGGAAAGGACTAAAAAGATCGGGTTCTGTGCTGTTGTAAAACTTACAGGTCTCTGTTGTGCAATATATTTTCCAAGGACAGCATTTGAGATAGCAGGCGATACCTGTGCAGACCACAAACTGCCATGTGGGTAAAATGCTTCCCTGCCAGACCCGAGTGATGGGTCACAGCGTGTTGACTGAGCACTTTCATCACGGTAATTGGACTGTTTGATGTCTGTTGTGTTCTGCACCAGAAGCTTCCCAAGCAACCCGGGAAGCAAGCAGCCACCAACAGCACATTTAAATCTTCTCAGGTCTCTTCTGCAGTCTTAGTGCTACAGTAAATCTTGCTAATTATTTCACTAGAGTTTTGTCCTCTTTGTATGTAAACCCAGACATTTATCTGTAGAGTTGCAGATTTAGGGTATTTTGTAGCAGTGTTAAACTTGGAAATAGAATGCATTTTCTCCATACTTCCAGAGATTCACAATGAACTGGAACAATTTGGAACTTGAAATCAGATATTGGAAGTTCTTTTCTTCCGATAATAGAAATTCACTGTGTCAGGCTAAGCTGATATAGTACTTCTATTTCAGATTGCTGCAAACAGGCAATTTGGGCAAGGAAACAGTCTCACTTTGAACTCCTATTAGGGATAAAATTATTTTTCAACACTGTCAAATTAGCAAAACTAATATCCAAGGAACAATTTGTAATTTCTTATTTACAAGAATTGCTGATGTGAATGAGACCTGTGTTCATGCTCTGAGGGACTACCAGCGTGATCATGCAAGCAAGTTAATGTCTTAAGCAAGGTGAACAGTGTAAGTCCAAAACCCCAATATAATCCCTTATAGAAGGAGTTCTCATCTTCATCCCTCCTACCCCCAGCACATGTACAAATGTGGTGGTTGTGTTTGCAAGCCTAATATAAACCCCATGTTTTTAACATCCTAGAGTACCTCAAGTGAATATCAAAATCCACCTAAGAGGCTTAAGACACTTTTCACATATGGGCTAAATAATAAAATATTAATTTGAGTCTGGAATTTTTTTTTTTTTTTCTCTCAACTTCCACTTTAGGGAATTTAAGTGGTCAATTTCCAGACAAAATTCTGTGGCTTTAAAGTAATGAACATCAAAGACTGTCTGTTTTTAAGATGTTGAAAAATGTTGAAAATGTTCAGGTAGTTAGCTTTGGATGATTTAGTACTTGGCTTAATTTAAATCCTGGAAAGATTGAACTAATGCATATCTTAAGAGGTAATTGCTTTGAGGAAGTGGAAAATACCATGTCTTCTTTATTTGAAGGAGTGTGCCTGTGGCAATTCAATGGAACAGTATTTTGGGGTTACTTTAGGCTCCTTAGTGACCATGGAGGGAAAAATCATGCCTTCCTTCGGTTGCAGTGAGAAAAAATACTCCATCCATGTGTCCTGATGACTATTTGGCCACTAAAGTCTATATTGCCATTGCATCAGGAGGCCAAGGTGCTTGTGGTAACCCACACAAGTGGTTCAGAGTAGCTGCTTGTTTGACCACCTAAAGGTGCCTGTGTAAAGCCCAGTTTTGAGACAGTGAGGTTTTGTTTCTATATAAAAATTGTGTGCTATTACCTTGTGTTAGACCTATTTGCTTTTGTGAAGTTTGACGTTCAAAATAGATACCCATTTTCGTAAGTATGTTTAGACAAATTCCCAAGCGTGGAGGACAGGAACTATGCTGTTGTGCCCTGTGGGTAGGTGGCCTGTGTGTTTTGTACATCTGTTGCTCAGAATTGGGCAGGGAACTGGTGAAGCCCTCCAGGAAAGATGGAAATTTCCTTTATAACTGGCCATGCTGGTAAGGGGGTGTGGGTGCAGACACTGCACTTCTGCCCAGCCCTCACCTGAGCACACTCTACTTTGAAAGAACCAGTCCTTCTGCAGAACAAAGCCAGGTGCAGAGGCAATCAAAGTCTATTTGCTGCTCTGTGGGGAAGGCAGTCAGGAGCGTTGAGCTAAATAAGAGGTTTGGTAGTTATTTGTGGACTATTATGCAGAGCTTTTTGGGAGAAAACTGAACTGGGGTAAGGCAGAGTACACCAAAGTGCTTGTAGCCAGTGTATGCCAACAGCAGAAAGATTTTAAGGTATGCATAGAAAGTTTTTATGGTATGAGTAGGCAGAAGAAAATAAGGACATGATTTTTACCTTATCTAATATCTTCATCCTTTAACAACATAAGGCTAAATCAAAAAAGAAAAGCTGGTCCAGAAATTAACCCCATAGCCTAAGTAGTGAGAGTCTTAAGAATGGTTCCCTGCCTCGTTTAAGATGTCCTTTGTGATTTTAGGGACATAGCGGAGGCTCTGAGCCAGAAAAGCCATGGGGCAGCTAATCCCATTTATCTCAGTGGCAGGCCCCTAAATATCTCTGATGTTCTGAGCCTGAGACTGTAATAGGACTTTCCCAGCTCCCACAGGTATTACAAAGATAGATAGACTAAAGAGGTGCACGCATCCTTCAGTAACAACAGCCATGTAAGTACTTTAAATGCACTTTATTATGCATGGAAGGAGTAGGATAGAGGAAAGATAATGTTATGTGTTAAAAAAAGAGATTGGCTCTATTAAAGAGGAGCAGTTGAGAAATAAGCAATAGCCAGGAGAAATCCATGTTAAGAAGTATTTTTGTAGACATGTCTTTGCCTCATTTTCCTTTTCTCTCATTTCTCTTCATTCCCAAGTGAAGTGAGTGACTCCTTCTTTTCAAAATGCCCTGAACCCAGAAATTAGACTAAAAACTTGCCTGCACATAATGAGGGAGAAGCTAAAGTACATCATCATAACTCTTAAGAGGTAATTTCCAGAGCTAGATGGTCCCACATTTTCAAATGTTCATCCTTCAAAGCCATTCACTTACTGCACTTCCCATGATTACTGGAACCTTACAGCACAGAAATATTGGTTCTTCTCTGTCTAATTTCAGAGCAGCGTACCAGAGCTAATGTACTCACTGGTGTCATTGCTCAGTACACTCCAGTCCCAGCAAAATGAATGGGCATTTGAAGGAAGGCTCAGGATGGCCCAAGACAGGCAGAGTAATTACAATTAAGAGGCATTTCCTAGGTTTTGAAGTGCTTACAGTGATGGTATTTGTAAATGGATTTCACTCAACATAAGCACGCTGGGAAGATGAAACTGCAGATTGCTAGAAATACAGCTTTCTATATTAACATTTTAAAGATATTTGGGTTTAGGAGGCTGGCAAACTGAAGCATTAGGAAGGAAACCATATGCACTCAGGCCTCTTTACACAGCAGACTTTTCTATCTTGCTTCTGTGTACCTTGAGAAATAAAGAAATGAAGACATTGAATTTAGCATTAATTCTGGAAACAAAACCAAAGGGACATTAGTACTTCCATGTACATTCACTTTTGGTAGCTGCTCAGCCTGATATAAATTATAACTAATTCTATCACACTGGTGCCTTATAAAATGGAGCTGTATGCAAAGACTTGCAAAGCATGTGCAGCACAGCCTATATAGACATCTTCTTAATAGATGCAGAAATCAAGCCACAGTGAAGGTGTCAAAAAACAACCCTTGAAATATTTAGTCTTCCAGCTTGGAAAGTAATAACATTACTGCTGCTAAGCCCAAGCCTGGCAAATATTTTTCTGTCATTAAAATAAGCATTTCCCAATGCTATTCCCTTCCTGTCACGCTGAGTATTGGGCTATAATTCTCCCCACTGCTGCTTTTCTTTGTGAGCGGGGAGCGTCTAGACGGGACGTGGTTTTGAAGGCGCACTCTCAGCCCTTGTCATCCTGGAAGTGTATAGGTTTGCTATAGGCAGTTTGGTGATGGTGTCTCTTCTGCTGCTCATTTGAGATATATATATATCTTTGCTTTTGCAAATAGCCTCTTGGAGCCAGTGGGAGTAGCTGTGTGCTTAACACAAACAAGATTTGACCTTAAAATAATAGAATAGCAAATATACGAGTTCAAATTGATGGCTTAGTGCACGGAAGTACCAAGAAGTACCTATAACAATTAGTTGCTCGTGGATTAGAAATTGTATGCCCTGCAACCCTCATTGTAATCCCATTTATTTTTTCATATATTTCAGGAGAGGTACCATTTAGTTTACATTAGCATGAATGATGAGTGCTAATCTGAGCTGACAGAGCAATTTAAAATTGGCATTAAGTTGCTGAGGTAATATCTAAAATATGAAATGTCTCATTCGTTAGGAGAGGTGAAGATGACAAGCTTAACTGCACCCTCTCTCAAACTAGTTTTATGCCAAGGCAGGTCTGCTGATTTTTGTACAGCCAATACTCTCCTTGTACTTGGCTTCAGTTCAGGTTAGAGTTAAGGTCCAAATATCACCTTCTTCACAGTAGCTCAGCAAGGTGGGTATAGAAACCAAGTGCTATATAGAAACCAAGTGCTGTATATATATCAAGAAAAGTCAAACAAAAAGTTTTAACAGGGACTTCACCCTTCCTTTCCCTAGCAACAGGTAAGATCATTTAGGGAGATCCAAGAAAAATTAGGTCTCTTAAGCAAGGCAGTTTGCTTCCTGTCTTCAGAGTAAGGGGAATGGCAGCTGTCCTTCTCCTTGAGAGCACAAGTGACACTGTGGCACAGCTGGCATAATTTGGATTTTTAGGAGGATGTGCAAATTTTTTCATTACAGGCTCCACTAAATGATCTTGGCTGGAAATACACGACCAGATGGCATTAGAGCTGCTTTCCCTATAAGATTACAAAGTGCCACTGTTCACAATCTCAGCAGCTGAGAGATTATAAATTACTGGTGCAACCGGTTGTTGCTTCTTCAAGCTAATTTTCTTGATGCACGGGGAGTCTTTAGGTTTCTCATGATAATATCTTCAACTTAAATATGTCAGGTTTTATTAGTTGCCTGGTTTAGCTCTCAAATCCCACCTCTTCTTTGTCATGAAATTAGTGTTGCATCCTCATCTTTTACTCTTTTCTGGGCTTATTGTCTGTCATCTATGGGCTTTCTTCACATCTCTGCCTTCTTTAATGTCTGCAGCATGTACTTCTGACCTGTGTATTGACTGAAGTGAGTACATTTAGACTTTTGCTAACTGTGAAACGTGCTGTTCTTGTGTGACAGATACGCTACTGAAAGGTAGCAGTGCTTTCCTTGCTGTTTGCATGTGCATAAGCAATGAAGGCACATGATTTATTCTGGTCTTTGTGCATCTCGGGTCCTAGAGTGCCCTGCCAGGGTATTGTCAGCCTCCTCTGGAGCCAGGAGGTGTGCAAGTGCTTGAGCAGGCAGCAGTGAGAAGAAGACATGCTCATTAATCCTGTGCAGTTTCTGGGTAAGAGGAAGCAGCAGTGGGGAGTGAACCTTGCTGGATAGTGTTTTTCAGATCATTTTTGAGTATCAGGTATAATTTTAACAGGTAGTTCTTTCAAATTATCCCAATCTATCCACATGACTCTGCTTTGTAAGAAAGTGGAAGGTAAAGATGAAAAACTTCATTGTAGACTCCTGGTTCTGTCCCTTCTTTGAGAGTCAGCTCCAGAAGTGTCAGATGATCCCTGAGAATCAGATAAAGAAGCTCATGGAGTGGGTGAAAGAGGATTTATCAGTGTAGCCTGTACTTTGGAGGGATGCCCACCCTCCCTCTGTACTTCCAGTGGCATACCAAATGACTCTGAGACCTTCCATGGTGGGTGATTCCATTAGTTTATTTTACAGGTTTAACTGCAGCAGTATTTTGCAAATGCAGTGTTTGAAAATATCTGCCTCTGCTGGAATCCTTTGAAATTGAAATGAAAAATACTGAGTTTGGTGGCCCACTAACCCTTGTGAAGTACAGAGCTCGCTAAGACTTAAGCAAATGGTTTTAGAGAACCAGAAATAGGTTTCTCATTAAGCATTCCAAAGAATGCTTTGCAGATACATATTAAAAGACATCCTCTATGTACACGTTTATTTATTGCCTGTAATTTTCTCTGTACTGTAACTCTGCTTGCACAGTGCAGCTGGGCATAAATCTCGTTTTTAGGAGCCCTGCTCGTGTTATGTTTCTTGACTTTCTATAATAACAAGAAATGGGATGCTTTGAGATAATCCAGGCAAAGGTGTGTGCAGTGTAACAACATCTGGAACAGTTACAAAGGGATCATTAATGCCACTGAACCTAATGGCTGAAGCCTGTTTGTCATTGCAGCTTGAAGGTCACCTGAATTGGAAATCAGTTGCAGTTGTGCAGGCCAAAATGCTCATTTGAACTCCAGAGCAGGGTACAAGAATCGTAATATGAATGAGTATCAGCTTGGCCAGCATTCAGGAGAAGGTACTGTCCTGGCTGTCTGGCCAGGGCTACTCCTCAAGGCATCTGATAGCAAAGGAAGAACAGAGTAGATGAGAGAACAGTGTACCAGAAGAGTGAAGAGGTGAATGAGAACAGACTACAGAGCTGGCTAGACCAGAGCCAGGATGGGCAGATGGGGGTGTAACGGTCTGTTCAGACGTGGATCCAGGAAACAGGCAGGAGTGGCCCCTGAGTCAGAGCCACTGCTGTGTAAGTAGGTGTTGCAGTTTTTATCAGCAACAGCATTGTTACTATTATTGCTATAGGTATTACTGTGCAGTGAGGGAATGGGGACAGACTCCGGGGAGTCTGGGCCATGTCTTCACCCATGCTAGCACTGTGTGACCTAGGGCAGATCCTAAGCAGAGAGAAGAAAAGCAACCTTTAAATTTACAAACAGTGATTAATTCTAGCTGTGTTTGAACTGATTATTCAGGGAAAAAGGAATCAAAGATGGGATTAGAGGTTTAGCAAGCATGAGTGCATCCTCAGGCAACTACTGTTCTCTTGCAACTCTGTTGCACTCAAATGTCACTGTGCTGCTATTATACCATTGTCCCAAGTAACCTGCAGAAGTCCCAGTGGCTGCACTCAATATAAAAAGCATCTTGGTGCTTCCTGGCTTCTCGAAGCTCTCCCATCATGGCCTGCTCCTAATAAGCTTCTGAATTACATTTTATTATCCTTACCATGTTAGGCTGTTTTTTGCCTGTTATTGAATGTGAATGATTGCAGTTGTATGCACAGGTGAACTTTCAAGTTGCTAGAAAAGTTCCTTGACAAGGTAACACTCATTGGCTGTGCCTGTAGCTCGCTTGCCTGCTGTATCTTTGCAGGAGTATTTGTTATGTTTAGAGTTGATCTCTCCAGTACTAGCCTGGAGAAGTTGTCTATTTCTCCTGGACTCTTTCTGTTTTGGGCGGTGCAGGTACATGGGCGTAAATTGCTTCCCAAGCCAAGATTTGTTAGGGTATAGAGCTTCCCAGGCTTCATTTGCCTCCTACCCTCAAGTAATAAATGTCACATTGGATTTTCTTCTTTGCAAGTAGCTCTTTATCAGAAAAATATTAATAAAACTTACTAAAAGAAGTTTGTTTTAACAGGTACTTGCCAATTAATGTTCTCTGTGTGTATGTTTTTACATTTGAAGAGTACTGGCACTGAGTGTTTCATGAGCTGTATAACAGCTCTCCGAAGCTGGCCAGAACATTTTGAAACATTACTTATAATAGGATGAAGAATCTTGAAAACAAGATTTGTTGTAAGCTTTGTATTGTTGCCTCTCATACCCTTGCATGTCTGTTTTTCAAGCAGCATTTTATAATCTCCAGTAAGCCCTGAAGGGTGCTTAGCTGTTACGGTTTGGCTTAATATAATCTAAAAATGGCTAGCAATGAATCCAAACATTTCCATATAAAGGAAGTGTAGGATTGGACTGCCTCACTCAGAGGAAAGAGCCAATAAATCCAATATATTTGTTCAACTCCGAAATACCCACCTTAATTTGGTGCAAGGGGGGAAATTAAAAACACAAGCCTGTATTTTGAAGTACAGTAGTGGGAACCCCATCTCAGCATCTGAGAGGGGGAAAGGGGGAAAGGAGTGATGTTTGGTGTGATTAATACTGTACCAGGGACAGGGAAAGTTGAGAGGAAAACACAGCCATCTCCCGAAGGCTGTTGATCTCTGCTCTGGGCTCCTGGCCAGTCTAACTGTCCCTGAAATAACTGCAATTTCCTGAATTAAACAGAGCCAAACTCCCATTTTTGAAAAGGACAAATTAGACCATAGGAGAATCACTTGTCTTTGCAGCTCGTGACAAAGTACTCCCAACTTAAGAGGTTGGTCTCACCTTTCCTTGATTTTATAGAGCTCTTATTGGCAAGTACTAGTCTTGTTATGGTTTAATCAATATTAATCTCAGTTGGAAGGATACTTCTGGTTGCTAATTGAGATCAGGTTCAATTCCATCTCGTCATATTTGCTGTATAATTATTACATGCTTTACATCATGTCAGGAGAGTCTTGGCTAACAGCATCAGTATAACATTCCCATATGCCGGCACAACATACAGCACAGGAAAAGCTTTTGTGAACTTGTTGTCTATGCAGGGTATAAATCTCTGAAATTCTCCAAACTGTGGAAAGGTTCACAAAACCTAGGAACATCTATCCTGTTTCTGTTCAGCACATGCTGATACTCTCGTATTTATAGTTTAGTTCTTCTAAATGATTAAATATGAGGATATAGCTGGGTATTTCTGGTATGTCATAAGTGTATTACACCCTTTACTGCATGATTCCATTGAAACAAGAAACAATTTACTGTGGGAGAAAAGATAATTGACTAATACCACCTTTAAAATAGATGTGATGGGAAGATGTACATGTAAGAAATAATATCCACCTGAAATAATTTATTCTCTTCTTTGAAAAAAGAAGTCCCCAGTGGGTATTGCGCTGCCCAGCTGTGTGCACACCACATAGTCATAGAATCCCAGACTGGTTTGGGTTGGAAGGGACCTTAAAGCTCATCCAGTTCCAACCCCCTGCCACGGGCAGGGACACCTTCCACTGGAGCAGGTTGCTCCAAGCCCCTGTGTCCAACCTGGCCTTGAACACTGCCAGGGATGGGGCAGCCACAGCTTCTCTGGGCACCCTGTGCCAGCACCTCAGCACCCTCACAGGGAAGAGCTTCTGCCTAATGTCTAATCTCAGTCTCCCCTCTGTAAGCTTAAAGCCATTCCCCCTTGTCCTGTCCCTACAGCCCCTTGTCAAAGCCCCTCTCCAGCTTTGACAAGAGCGAGCTTTATTTTATTGCATCTTTGGCATGTCTGCCGAATGCCAGGTTTGGCCTTAGACTTCCAGGCTGGCTCTAGCCAAAACCACTGAGAATAACCAAAAAAAGAGGAGTGAGATTTGTCACCTGTGCAGAATTTGGTACAGCAGGAGCCTCTAATCGAACCCCAGGGGCTGCAGGCAATGGTGGCAGTGTCAAGGTTGGGTTTGATGTTCAAAGAGCAGCCTATGGCTCCTGGGAGCCTCACTGCAGAGCAATCTGGCTGCGTTCTCAGGGATGCTCACGTGTATTTTTAGAGCTGTATATTGCAACATGTGCAAATTTATTAGAGGTTGTTAATTAAAATTGCTGTGGTGAGCGCTTGTTACTATATCTGACCAGAAAGCTTCCACAGATAGTTAAAAGAAAAACTGCCAAAACCCACATTAGAATAAATGCAGGTTAGTGACTAAAATGCAGTATCTAAAAATAGTTGCACTACAAATAAATGTAGGTATTTATGTAGTGGAATTGCTGCTTTTTTCTGCTTTTCATTTTATGGATTTCTTTAAAGATTTTATGGTTTCTTTTTTGTCATATATATTTTTTATTCATATGTCCAGAATCCATTTTTGTTTCCATGATATTGATCCAGATGTATAGCACACAGCATTGATTTCTGCTTGTATGTAATACATCCATATTAGCCATGTCATCCACATCTGGGAATAGTGAGAACCTGGCTGACTGTGGTCTGCAGAAGGATAAAAAGTGACTTTCTAGAATCAAATCTAGGTGTAGGAAGAGATACAGGGTATAGTGTAGAGTGTAGCTCACCAGGACATATCACAACTGATTTCTAAATAGGTCCAAGTGGAAAACAAAAGAGAGTGGAAATTTTAAACTTAGAAGAATAAGGAAGAGAATGCAAATGGATAAGACTATCAGGACAAAGAAATGGCATTTCAGAAGCAGCTTAGGAAACTAAACAAGATATAAAGAGGCCAAAGGATCCTCCCTCCAGCATCCTTCCAGCCCACAAATGTTTCTGTGTTCTTAACTCTTCTCTGCAGCAGAGCATGTGGGTTTTTAAGATGTGGTCCAGGCCCCATTGCTTGGCCATGGCCTATGACCAGATTAAGCAGCAAGTTGTGCTTTCAACCAGAAAATCCTACTCCCTCTGGCATGGCTGGGCTGGGCTTATCCTGTCTGTGGTAGGGCCTTCAGCTGTAACCTGTAGAGCAACTTAGGTCATTTTTAGCCTTACAATTAATAAGGGTGGCTTAATCCTCTTTACCTTCCAGTCACTGGCTATTGTCATGACTTTTCTTCTGACAGAAGAGCTATTTGTAGACACTTGCCTGTATACAGATGGTTTGGCAAGCTGCACACAAGTTATCATCTTCCTTACAAGTCAAACCCCACAGGCATCAGGCTGGCAGAACTGTAGCTGCTCATTTACCTTCATAAGAATTTGTACAACACTCACAGTTTTCTTCTTCTGAAATATGTCCAGTGTTTTATGGGTTACTAGAAGTAACTGTAAAGGCTACAGCAGTTTTAGCACTCACAGATACTGTGTAGCTCAAGGTTCGGGGGGTTTTCAAATGTGCTATTTCAGTTGTTACTGTTTTACCTTTGCTGCTGGAATGAGAAATATTTGGCCATCACCCTGTCATAGCACTGCATTCATCTGCATTTTTTCTAAATAGTGAGCAAATATAATTACTCTCCCCTTTGTGTTATCCTTGGCACTTATGCTAATTCTTCATGGAAATAGCTCCATGTAATTGCAAAGGTTCTTTTCAGGATCCTTAAGCTTTTCCTTCTCCTTGTCCTTTTTGCTTCTGGTTATAGATTCTCCTGCTTACTTTCCTCTGTGCTGAGGTGGGGGCCTGTCAGGGCTATGAAGAGTGCAAAAAATATTCTTCAGAGGGTCTGTAGAAAGACTGCTTTGGGACATATGTTTTATTCAGGTCATGCTCTCCTCCTACAGAAAGTCCATAGTAATTATTAGTTTCAATAAGCAGCCACATAGAAAAGACAAGTAAGGAAATTTCTCACTACCAACCTCGAGGAGGACTGGAGAAGATGGTTTTCTGAGGTCTCTCCTACCCTGAGGTAGTGTTGCATTTTAACACTAGCTTTGAAATTTATTCTGTCAGAGGATTTTGGTTCTGGAGTGCAGAAATGTGATGCTGACAGGCTGCATCATTCTCTGTGTGTTACACTCCTTGAAAGCTCCTCCAAAAGGCCAAGTCCCTGAGCCAGCCCTCCTATGTGACAGGAGGGAAAGGCTGCCTATGCCCTGTGGAAAGCCTTTGGTGCTTAAGCAGGAAGCAGGGAGGTGCCTGTTCACTTCTAAGGCATGAATTAAATATTAAACAAGGGTTTACTGTTCTTGTGGTGGTAGAAGTAAAGACAAACCCTTAACCAAAGCCTCCAGGACTGAATGACCACAGAAGTTGAGAGAAGTTTGGCTATAAATACCAGTTCTGTGGTGAAGCTCAGGCCTGATTAATGTGAGAAGCTGGGTGGGTTGGTGCTGGCGAGCACAGGTAGCCCTGTGGTTCTTTCCAAGTGTTTATCTTGAAGCACTAGGGCCTTTTCAATGAACATACGAGAAGTGTTTGTGACTGTGTCTATGGAGTGTAGGTTGTCTTGCAGCTGTGTAATGCTTAGAAATCCTTATTTCTTACAGTACCCAGACATATGCCAGCCATTTTACAACATGGAGGTAATGCTGTACTGCCTTCCCTGGAATGATGTACCACAACAGTACAGGAAGACAGGGTGGACACAAGAGATACAATAAGAGAGTATCTGTCCAATAATCTGGGAGGCTCACTAGAGCCCTGCATAGACATGTACACAGCAGGGAGTATGTTTTTGAAGAAACAAAATAAATTGCAGAGCCATGGGATAGGGAGGAGAGGGTGGAGGAAGGGAGAAGTGGGGGAAGAAAGCGCAAGACCAACTGCAAAAGGAACAAACATCTCTTTGAGGATGGTGTGTCTTATGCCTTTTGTGGGGTTTTCTAAGTTGCCTTCAGGCAGTTCAGGATGTGCAAGAGATATCAGGAGATCAGAAGGGGCTGGATAAAAGCCTGTGCTCAGCCTCCTTCATCACTAAGCACAACTCTCCTTGTTTGAGATGAAAAACAAACACTGGGTGCACAACCTGCTGTTTACACGTCTGGTGGATCTATTCACACGGGGCTCTTCTTGCAGCCAAGAAAAAGGTGCTTTTTTCATAGTTTCTTTTTAAGGTTTCTTGTTATTTGCACAGAAAGGATAAATGTACAATCTAAGTAGGGCTGAGCAAATGACTTGGGAGCATGAGCCTGGGAAGGCTGGGTGTCAGATGGCAGATATCTCTTATGGCAGCACAGGGTTTCTAAGACAAGTGGGGACCAGGCCTGAACCAGGCAGGCACTGTGGATGCAGTGAGCCATCGTGGGGTGCAGCACTGGGCTCTGCAGCGATCGCTGGATGCCTGTGTGTACCATCCTGCCCCCATCCTGGGGACATGCTGCATCTCAAAGCAAACAGATGTGGTGTTACGATACAAATGGAGGCATTTAGAAGTCCAAGTAATTTCTTACCATAGTATTTCAAAGCATGCACTTGGTCCTTGTGTGGTGGTGTGTTTGATAAAGCTCACTGGGCGTCAGGCACATAGCCTGTATTTTCTCAGGTGTCCAAGTGCTCTGTTAGTGGGTAGAACTCCTCCTGGAGGAGTATGCTATAAATACACTGTCAAATGTAGATCTGCTTATCAAAAAGAACTGGGAAAGAAGAAGGTTTAAATGTAGGCAGTGCTCCCTTTGGCTCTATCAGCTTTGTTTCAAAACTGAACTCCATGGCCTGAGGAACATTTGCTATCACTATTAGTGTTTCATAGCAGCCTTTTACTGTCAGATGGATTTTTAGTCTTTACTTGATGTTCTGATCATGTTACCTGTTCATGCTCTTCATCACGTTGTCTTTTGAAGAGGGAATTCCAATATTATGTGTCTTTTTGGAGTTGAGAAAAATGATTAATGCTGGAAATGAGACGCTGATTTTGGTTTCTAATCCTCCTGTGGCACATCAGACAACTAGGTCTGAGGAGCCTTTCCTGGCACAAGCCTGGTACAAGCAGCCTACAGCCCCTTGGCATTCAGTGGGTGGCCAGCAGGTACAGCACAGAGCTTGTTTGTCAGAAGTGTTTGCCATTAGCTGCCCGCTTGGGAAGTAAACAGGTTGAAGCCTAATAAGCACTGCTTTTTGGTGGTCATTTGATGGCAGGCATAAATTTATGGACTATTACAGTGAACACAGGGGAGAAAACTGCATCAAAGTTTTCCGTAAACATATTTGTCTTTTCAGCTGCAAATTGAACATTACAAATTTAATTGCAAATTAAACATTTTATTGGCTAAAACCCAGAGTGGTGGTGTTTGGAAGTGGTACCAGGAGCTGTGGGTTGTTTCCATCCTTGCTGCCCAGGCTGGGGCTGTGAGACTCAGCCGCTGTGTCACAGGAGCAAGGAGCATCCTTAGGATGTGCTTTCACCAAAACCCCACAGACAGAATGGTAGACACAAAGGAGCTGAGCTATGGGACACTCCTACAGGCTGTCCAGACTAAAATATGTCAGGTTCAGTACTGCCTTGGAAAGCAAGACTTTTGGCAAAATGCTTTTCTTCAAAGCCTTTTTCCAGCAATACAAGTTTATGTAGAAAACGTTTACCACCCTTTCCTATTGCAAAACAATTTGCCAATTAAAATAATCCATAGTTGTTATTTAATAGAAGAGAATTGTCACACCAGCCACAGGCAACATACCATGGCCTGTCTTTTATAGCAATAGTTAATTGTGTTCTCTTAGTTATAAACTAAATAATTCTTCGTTGTGATAATGATTAGCAATAGGACAGATTTCAATTATGACAGCAAATCATTACAGAATATTAAGATAAAATCAAGCTAAAACGTGTTATAAATAAGAATCCATAACTTACCAGAATCACACGGATAATGTGTTATTGGATTTTTCCCTTAGTCTCATGGCAAAAAAAGAGGAATTTTATTAAATGTCTTTTTGCCTTTGCAAACTTAAAGTTCACATTGCTTTCTTTTTCACTAATAAATTCAAGATGTCCATATGAGTTTAACTTGAAATGAATTTGGTTTATTGCTGAAACTGGAATTCCCCTGTGAACATCTCAGTGGATTAGATATATGTTGGTTATATTCTTCTCTGATTGTTTTTATTGATTTTTTTTTTTTAAATCAGTTTATGTAGGTTACTCCTCATTGCCCAACTATATTGTGCTGTACTACCCTTGACGTGTCAAGAAGGATGATATGTATTTAATTTACTTGTTTTCTCAATAAGTTATTAATCATTTTTTAATACGGTATGCTAATCTGGAATCTAAAATAGATGGTGTTTTATACAGCTGCTGATCTGCAGAAGACAGACATTGTAGCCCATGTTTTCCCTATCCCCTTTCTAAAGTGCAACAAAGAGTAGGTGTTCTTATGCAGTTGCTGTAGCCTCTGTGGTAGTGCTGCACCACGAGAAGAGATGGGGCTGGATCATGGGTGGCTCTTGGGATATGTTCTCCAGTAAGGTTTGGCCCGTGCTAGCAGGGGGTTTGGAACACTGGCTCATGTTCATCTCAGTAGAAAGAATTCCCATTCTGGTAGATAATGATTAAAGATTAAGCTTTGTGGAGGGGAAAAAATAGCTGTTAACTATTACAAACATATGTTGTTGCTGTGGTGCTGAAATCTGGACCAATGGAAGCTGGATCAAGTATAGAACATTCTGCAGGAGTGACCCATCACGGTATTACTTACTTAAACACAAGAAATACTGGAAGGAATCAGCTATTTCTCTGTGTTTGATTTAGATAATCCCTATTTGTCTCCACTGTTTGAAATTATTTTGTTCCCAGGCATGTGCAATAGCTAAATTATTTTTTTCCATCAGGTCATGACTCAGTAGCAAGAATTTTCTGATGGTATTTTTTTTCATCCCCACCCAGCAAAAATCCCTGCCTTGCTTCAGCACAGAAACAAACCAAAAGGGTTTAATCACAATAGGGGCACATCTTGCATTCTGCAGAAGTCAAGCAGCTGCACATCTGGCACACAGCATGAGCCCAGACCCTTCATACACAGGGTCAGCTTTTGGTTCAGGCTGCGTGAGGATGATGTCAGAAAAATTCATAGCTACTTGAGCAGATCAGTGATCCTAAGCATCTCCGCCACGTTAAATGATTGACAGGGAGGGGCACTGGGAAGAGACCTGCCTGAAAGTACAGTCAAATCTGTTTTGCTAGGGAGGACGACCACTGGAAATGCAGATATTGTTTTCCTCCAATTTGAAGGTCATTTTCACGCCGCATGGAGATTTCCAAAGCGCATCCATGTATAACCCGTTGCCTGTTAGCATTCTGCTCTCACAGCTGTATAGTGATTGTCCTCTGCAAAGACTTTTAATAACAGCAGTAACATAAACACACTTAATGTGAATAGAGGCTAATTGAGAACTAATGTGCTGGTTGTGTTGAGAAGTTATTTATCACTGATTATGTATATCTGTGACTTGCCATATATACTCTTTTCCAAGCTGACTCTCTACAAAAGCCAGTCCTACCTGTAGGTATGTGGGCTGCCTTTCCTGCAGGGCAGTCAGGCCCTGCTGAGGAGGAGGAAGGGGGCAATGGCTGTCACAGCCCAGCCCCTGGGTGGGAGCTAGAGTGTTTGCCAGAGGAATCCAGCTCTGCTGGGAGAGCTGGGGGAATCTCCACTTATAACAAGAAGCCCTTTTGGAAACTTTCACATACTTCAGCTGTGTAAAACCCCTGGGAAACGTGCGCAGATGTGCCTCAGCCCACCATGGATATCACTAAGTGATACCCCAGAGTGGCTGTGTTTTGAAATCATGATACTTCAGCCATTTTCTGTCTGTGAGTCCTTTGCACAGCTGAGAAAGTGGGGGTTTGCTTGCAACAGGGTGATGCAGGAGAGAATTTTACATGTGCCCACTTAGAATCATAGAATCCCAGACTGGTTTGGGTTGGAAGGGACCTTAAAGCTCATCCAGTTCCAACCCCCTGCCATGGGCAGGGACGCCTTCCACTAGAGCAGGTTGCTCCAAGCGCCATCCAAATTAGCCTTGAACACTGCCAGGGATGGGGCAGCCACAGCTTCTCTGGGCACCCTGTGCCAGCGCCTCAGCACCCTCACAGAGAAGAACTTCTTCCTAATGTCTAATCTAAATCTCACCTCTGTGCAATTCTCTATGCACCAAGAGATACTGCTTGACAAAAACTGCTGAGGAGCTCTGGCATTAGGCAGTTAAATGGTTGAGAGGAGCATCCAACAGTACTGTCACAGGCACACAGTAGGACTGCCCATAGGACTGCCCATGCTATGCTGTGACAACAAGGAAACAGGTCAGCAGTGGTATGTTTACATGGGGTGGATGCTGCTTCACAGCAGCACGAGAGTAGTGTTCCCCACCCTTTTGCAGCTCAGGCTGTGGGTGGCATGCAGAAGCCTGGAATACAGAGTCTAAACACAAGCACTAGCTCTTACCTCTCATCCTCTTTCCTTTGGAAAGGTGTTTGTTTTGTTTCAGGCCAATGTAGCTTGCCCTGAAAGGAGAGCGGTTACCTAGTGCTTCTGTTCCACCATCTTTCACTGAGCTGTTGAGAAGCTCCAGAACTTTCTTAGACCCTCTCATCCAACTTGGGGAACTAAAAGTCCCTCCTGGTGCTAGAAAGACTGGCACTCCTTGGAGCTTCTAATATGAAACAACAGTTATTCTTTGCAAACAGTTTGTGATAAAGCTAATAAAATGAAAAGAGCCCATGAAAATCCTTATGTACCTTCAAATAAAAGGACAGTACCTAAGAAGGATCATGAGTCAAATAATTGTCTAGAGTTTTCTTGTCTGTAGCATGCATATCTATCCCATATCAGAAATTACTATCTAAAACCAGATTTTCTAAGGCAATAAAATCAATTGTTTTGCTTTTCTCATTAACATGCTTCTGTTCTTGGGAGGTGATGTATTTTTATAACATGCCTTTTGCTCTCAACTTCTGTATATTTGCTTACAGTGGAGAGATTGCATTTGCTGTTGAAGATATGCTTTATCCTAAGCTCTGTCCGAAGCGTTCTAGGATTTCCCATTGTAATGGGGAGGTATTGCATTTCATGTTGGAGAAAGCTCTATCAGCAGGCTTAGCAGCTGAAGGGAGCTGGCTCACCAAATGGATTCTTGAGACTTTCCCACCACAGCTGTATTGACAAGAAATTAAGTTTGAGCTTAAACAACACTGTTCTGTTTTCAAGGGATGATATATAGTCACTGGTGCAATAACAGAGTGATATCATATTGTCCAGTGAAATCCCTTAGCAACTGATTCAATATTTACAGAAAAACAGTTGGGACAGCGGAAGCCAAAACTGCTGAATGTCTGACAGTGCCCCAGGTCCAGCTTGAGAAGCTCTTCCCTGTGGGCTGTTTTGCACATTGGATCCTCAGACCTTCTGGGGAGGTTTTCAGGAGTGATGATTCAATGGTACCTGCAGATAACAAAATGATTCTTTGTTTCCTTTTTTAACTAACATTTGTTTAGTGCTTGAAGCTTGGCTGGCAGCTGCTTCTCTAGCATTTGAAGCTCCCTGGAGCTTGTGTTTCAGTGACATGAAGTGGGCAATGCTGTTCACTGGAGCCTGTTGTACATTGAAAAGCTCAGGTCTGAGGGAAATGTTCAGTGTCTGCCTTTGACATTTGCCTTAACAAAGAAGCGTTGTTCTATCCTAAGAGCCCAGAAGACCATAATAATGCTTCTCTGATGTTTGACCCTGCTGTTGTAAGGGGTTTCTCTTTAACCAGTCTTCATGTTGGGGATGGGTTGGGAATTGGAGGTTAGAAGGGGGATCACATTTCCCATGAATCCCCTAGGACTTAAGCAACCGTTCATGTTTTAGCAGGCTGTTAAAATCCATTGCACAAACCACTCTGAAAGCTATGAAGAGGTTTGCCATGCATTTCAGTGTCAAAGGAGCTGTGGGAAAAGAGAGGTTGGCATTTAGCACTGACTCCTGTAAGGAAATAGACCTGATTCTCCAAGTAGAGAAGAGCTTCTGCACTGGTTGAAAGTGTTCAGCATGTTCATCATCTTGTGCTGTAACTAGGCAAGCCTGTTAATTCATGAGGAGAGCCCAGCTAGGGTCAAACAAACTAACAGGAGAGCTGAGCTGGGGAAGAGGAAACTTTGGAGTCAGCAGCTGAGGCAGCTAGAGGGGCACAAGCCTTTTTGAAGATACTCTACGTTAAATTTAGGTCTTTTTGGAGGTTGTGCCCTCAGAAATGTTCAGGAGTGGTGCCAGAAATGTGATGCATAAATCCTACCTTTCACCACAAACTGTCTTCCTTGTCTTCCCTGTCATCTGCTTCTATGTTAGTGCTGTCAGCACTTCTGCTTTCCTTACCCTCCAGTTTTCTTTCTGGCCTGCTCTTCTTTATCTGTTCTCCTCTCCTAAGCTTTCTAAGTGCTTGTCACTCTTCTTTTCCCTTTCAACCCAAGAAGATGATATAATTCTGCTTTATCTGATTTCTCTTTGGCAATGTCTGACTGAGGCAGCTGTCAATACACCACTTCCATCACAACCTTCAAACCGTTGAATTACAACAACCAGGCTTAAGTTTTGTATTTCTAAACTTATATTCTGTCCAGTCACTTGGACTTTGAGCTCTTCCCGTATCTACTGCTTCTGAAAATACATATTCCCCGTTATTAAAGGCTTATTTGCAGTGTCGCAATCTGGAACCCAGGAGAAAAAATAATAAATTAAAAACCCTCAAACCTGAGCATTTAAACAATAAAAGTGAGAGTAGGAAAGAACATATAAAACTTTAAAATTGTTTCCTAAATGCTTTATTTTCGTGCTTATCTATTTCAGTTATGAGAGGCTGTAATTTGGGTCAGATGTGCCTGTTTTGATACTGGCATTTGACTGGATTTTTAATAGTGTGACCCTGTAGAGGCTTGAACTTCGACAAAAAGGAAAGTTGTGATCTTATCATGAGGCTGGCATCATAAAGGAGATTAGTTCTCATTCCAAACCACATCTTGCTAGATAGTCGAAGTGTTGGGGCACATTCAGCATTCAGGCTTTTTAATCAATTGTCCTTGATTGCAACCTCTTTAAAAATGCACTGCAGGAGTCATCTAGAGAAATTATTGCTTCACTTTTAATGCACATAGAAGGAAAACCCAATCAATTTATAATGTTTTTATTAGATTTATTCATTCTGGTGTGTTTGCTTTTGATTTCATACATGTTATTGAACATTTACACCATGAGTTTCAACCAAATCTTGAGCTGGCCTACTTTGGCAAAGGTACTGGGCATCAGCAAAGCTAAGCTGGAGATTGGCCCTGCGATCTAAGTAGTTCCATAGGGCTGCGAAAGTGTCTGCTCCATGCATACGAGGAGGAGTCTCTCTCATAGTCTCAAAACAAAAGCTGTGCATGTGCCTTCTGCCTTTGTCATGCTGCTCAGAGGAGACAGCTACATTACTCATGCTGCTGGGACAGCACGGAATGGTGGGAAGCTGGCATGGAAGAAGTCCTCTGAGGTCTCCTTTCATAGAGGCGCTATTTTCTCACGAGGGAGAGAGGGTCAGTGTCTATGTACAGTCCTCAGTGGCTGGCCTCTCAGAGGGTCAGTGGGAAGTTGGGAGCACTCCCATTGTGGCCATTGACGTCAGCAATGCCAATCAAGGCAGCTGCCCAGGCAGTGTGATGAGCCCAAAATGGGTTTGTGCATGCTTATGTATACTAGCTGAGGCCCTCGCTGTCTTTCTCTCTGCCCTCACATTTTTGTGGGCATGTTATGAACAACTGGAATATAAGCATTTGATGTGGGACATACTTCACCCTTAACTGTAGTTCCAGGACCCCAAGTTTATCAAGGCATTTGTCCCTGTAACCTTTTCTATTTGTAGCCCTACTTTCATTCACACTTTCAGGATTTAAGTTTGCAAACCACCAGCAGTATTAACGACTGCTTTTGCCAAGCCTCATATACTCTGGAAAGTCTCCATTTCCGCTCACTTTTTGGCATCTTTTCATTCTCAAAGCTATTTTTCAGCCAGTAGTGAATTGAATATTCACCATAGCCAGTGCTGAACTCCTTGTTACTCCTACTGGCACCAGCTTCTTTCAGAAACCTTGTCACTGAAGTCACATTGCTCTTTGTGCAGGCAGTGGAGGCTCTTCAGGTTGCCACTGCATTAATAATGTGCCTGAAGCTAAGCCAGATGGAGCAGGGATGTTTGCAGAAATAAAAGCAGCATGTCCAGAAAACAATTTGTAAGAGCCTGCACTATGTTCTGGTGAGTCTTACTTTGATGGAAGCTGAGTTACATTGCAGAGGCAACTTTCCCATTGCCCATCGGCATAGTCACCAGGTGTGTTCTCTATTCACACTGCTCCCTGTTGGAGCATGCATGGTTGAAGTGGCATCACCAGATGTATGCAAATCCTCTGCACTTGATTGTTGAGGCAGGTAGTGATAGACTGGGAGAAGAAGAAGGTCAGTCTACAAACAGGTACGGTGTATGAAGACAGAAGGCAGAGCATTAGAAATGAGAAGTGTGGTCCCAAACTCCGTCTCAGACAGCATTGGATCTGCTCATTGATAGTGTGTGCATAGGTAAAATATGGAGAGAGTTTTGGCACAAATCAAAGAGCTTCACTAAGCTTGTTTCCATTGAAGGCTGGTTCTGTGGGGATAAGGTCATAGATGTGTTTGAATGATCAGGGAAATGCTTGCCAGCCATGCAGCCTGTGACCAGCACATCAAGGGAAGAGCTGCCAAGAACCTTTACTTTGCTGTTCTCCCTGTGCAGAGCATACAATGGTTCAACTTGCAAAGCCCTTGCTTTAAAGTTGTATTTTTGAATTGTTTGAGGTTTTTAAACATTAAATTTCTATGTAAACTTCCAGCTTAAAACCAGTTTTCTTGCCCAAGTATCCTGTGAGTTCAGAGAGAGAGGAAAGCTGTTGCTTGCAGGGTATGTCCTGTCAGTTTGAGCTGGCAGCACACTTCCTGATCTCTACAGAGGTTAAAGCCAGTGCTGCACTGGGAACCAGATGTTCCCCCGAGGTGTCTCAGTAATCCCAGGGTCTCTGCAGGGCTCTCATATGGCTCCCAGGGCAGTTGGCAGAGTGAGTGGGCACAGGGCTCCAGGCAGCTCCCATGGGGGATGCATGAAAGGTTGCACACTTGCTGGGGTCTGTGTAATTTACCTAAGTATTCCTTTTCCCCTTCAATTCCTTAATGGGCTTTTCTTGGCACTTCAGTCGATTCCTCTCTAATTATACTGGGTCTTTTGGGGGGAAAATCCCAGCTTCAAGACCAGCCCTGCTGAAGGCACGTATTCTTGGCTGTTTGAGAAATAACCTTGGGTTTGGTTATAAGCACTGTTCCCTGGAGCTTTTTCCTGAAAATAAAGACATTATCTTTTTGCTAAAGAAAACAATGCATGTTTCCAGGAGAAATATAGGGCTGATGGGTTTGTTCATTTTCTTGGAGAGTAAGCTGTGTGTTTAAAAGCCTGATAACCTCCCCAAAGGAGCCTCGACTTCAGTCAGTTAAGTCTGGGGTTTAAAGAAGAGGGCAGCGCAGCCTCCTGAAACAAGAATGGATTTAGTCAACCTGGTGGCTAAAGGCAGGGTTGTTTTTGGTGACTGACTGTCCCTTTCCATCATGGAGGGTGTTTTTGGATATTACTGCACTGGCCAAGTCACTGCAGTTTGCCATAGGTGGCACAGTACGGGTGGGTCAGGCCTTCCATCGAGCGCAGGAAAAGTAGGTTGGGATGTGTTGCCTGGGCTCGCAGGCCTGGTGCAGCCATGCAGGATCCCACCACTCCTGGGATGCCACACACAGGATGTATGTGGTTAAAAAAGAGAGAATGGCTTGTACCAAAGGTGGTCTGAGAGGCAAAATAATGCTTACGGAGCAAAGGAAAGCCATTTTAATTGGGAGGGAAAGGGAAGGGAGAGGAATGTGAAAACCACACAGACATTCCTTTCCATGCAGGGCTGCTGGTCACCAGCCTGTTCTTCAGGAGGGAAAACTGCACCTTTGGAAAGGGACTTGAATAATTAAATTACTAGTTAGTGAGACCCCATGGAATTTGGGCTGGAAACATTTCCTACCATAAAAATTGCCTTGTTGAGAGATTTTTATTTTTGCCCCACTGGAATTCTTTCCTTTGGTGTGTCACGTCCAGCTGCTTCTCCAGATGGAGGCAAGGGAGCAGTCCCTGACCCCCTCTGGGACCAGGAGAGGGATGGGAATGATTATGCAGGAGCCACCATAGCGCAGCTGCTTGGCTGCAGACGTGTGAGACGCTTGGGTTGGGCTTCCCGGAGCAGCCACGGCTCCCACCACTGTCACCAACAGCTTAGAGGCCTCGCTGGATGGCAAGGCTGGTTGCTCAACAGCTGGATGCATGGCTTCTGGCCCTCTGGAAAGCATGCCTGTCTGCTGGAAGGGTATTTTTGGAGGCACAGTATTTCTGCTGGCTCTCCTGGGTTATTCTGTATTATGGGTTATTATATGTTTATATGTTCTCCTGGGTTATTCTGTACATTTTACAGGCTGAGAGGGTTGAGCTTGTTCACTTCGGAGGGACCTTGTAACAGTCTTCCAGTACCTAAAAGGGGCCTACAGGAACCCTGGAGAGGAGATTTTTACAAGGACCTGTAGGGACAGGACAAGGGGGAATGGCTTTAAGTGACAGAGGGGAGATTCAGATTAGACATTAGGAAGAAGTTCTCCACTGTGAGGGTGCTGAGGCCCTGGCACAGAGAAGCTGTGGCTGCCCCGTCCCTGGCAATGTTCAAGGCCAGGTTGGACACAGGGGCTTGGAGCAACCTGCTCTAGTGGAAGGTGTCCCTGCCCATGGCAGGGGGTTGGAACTGGATGAGCTTTAAGGTTCCTTCCAACCCAAACCAGTCTGGGATTTATTCTGTGATTCCACCTGCTCAGGAAAATAAAAGAAAAAAGTAAGGGCAGTATGAAGTTCTAGGGAACTTTCCTGGATGCTGCTCATCTGTTCCATAATGTGATTTCTGATGTGGAGAAGTCAGTAGCATTCAGTCTTTCTGGGGAGTAGGCAGGGACCTTATCTCAAAAGCTTTCTGTTGTTTTAACTTCCCACTAGGGTCCAGCATGGCTTGCAGGGTCCAGCAGACATCTGCAAGCTTCCCATGCTCATCTAAAGTGATTTGATCATGGTCAGTTTGCCAGGATAGTGCAGTTCCCCTTCAACTTGATCCTGTTTCATCCTTATGTTTCCCAAGGGCCTAATTTCAAGGTGAAACTTCCTTAAAGTTTGATCCTGGTTTTTACTCCTCTAATCTTCACTTTTAAAGGCTTTCATTTCAAAGTATGATCATATCCTTTCTATCGTATAACATCGATATACGCTTATATCATGCTTTATGTATCCAAGCTGGCTAACACTGTTTTGGATCATTCTCTGCACCTTCTGGGAACAGGACCTCCATCCCTGAGAGGCTTTCAGAGGCGGAAGAGATACCACTCAAAATTCTGCCTTTGTACCTGGGTATGTGAAGTCTGTACTGAAATCCAGGACACAGGGAAAGGGCTGAGGGTAAGACAAAGCTTGCAGTGATCATCCAGACTTCAAAGTCAACCAGCTGCCTTTTTGCATTCCTGATAGGATGGATGCTGGAGCACACTGAGCTGCTGAGCAGCAGGTTTTTCTGGGAGTTACTGCGGGAAGATCTCAGACATTAGGACTGAGTCTTGCAACCCTTCACACATTAAATAGTTTTTATGCATTTGTATCTACCTATTACATTCTGTAAACTGAAGATTACTTCAGCTGAAGACAAGCTTTGTGGCCTTTTTCCTTTGATTTAGCTTGATGGCAAATCAAACGTGACCATGGTCTTTGCTTGCAGTGTTTTCCTATGACTTAAGGCCCAGCCTAGCCTGAATTTCCCCTCTCTGGCACTGCAGGCAGGAGGTTCAGGACACATGAAACCCATCCTTGCTCTGTTCCAGACTGCCACATTTTTAGTGTGTTTCTTCTCCATTGATGCGGCAGTAGGTTGTTTTCAGGTCACAGTGATTCTTCTTCCAGCATTGCACCATCTGCATACAGTTATAGAAATCATTCCTGGGGAAAGACACGAAGATTCTCACCCAACAGGAATCATCCAAGATCCACTGAGATCTGATGAGCTGCACTGATCTGGGGGACCTGGCTCCAAGGCTGGATCTGTGTGTACAGGGTCAAATGTAGTGAGCGTCTGTGGATATGGACACAGATGGTAGAGGAATCTCAAAACCACCTTTAGTCAAAGGCACTTGACTAACAGGACAGCTTTTCTCAGCCTGTCTCTCTGCTGTAGAACTGTGCATCCTACATACATGAGATGTTCCAAACTTTGATCTCCAAAATAGCAGGAACAGAATAAGTAGCACTGCCAGCCAAAGGAAAATTAAAGTAAATCCCCAAAGAAGTGATTTATAGGATGTAAATCACTTACAATAATGAACACAATCCTGTCAAACAAGTTCTTCATTATAGTAACTTCACAGTCATCTGTTGATTTTTATATCAGATGATAAATGCAGTCTGCAGTTCTATAAAAGCATTTATTTGCAACTGATGTTGAGAACTGTGACAGAATAAGTCTCATCTTATAAACAAAGGGCAAAGCTCTGCATTCTTTTTAAATCTCTAAGTAGCAAAAGCTTGCAAGTCTGCCCTTTCTGCCTGCCTGTGATGAGAACTGAACTGGCTCTGTAAGCAGCATCTTGCCGTGAGCTGTAATCAGTGCACATGTCATCAGATTGTACAACTTAATGTGCAACAACTCGGGGAGCACAGACCCGTCCTGCACTTTCCAGCAAAGGGCTCCATGTATGCATGTGGTGGGCAAATAAGTAATTAGAATGCTGAGAGCTACAATTAGAAGTTAGATTTCATTTTGCAGACTTCGCTGTGATGTGCTAATCCCTTTCTTAGCACAGAAGAATATTTATTTTCTTCTGTACTTAGTGTTTAGCTTTGAAGTTGTTCAATAACATCTGCTGGTGACCACAGAAGATGTTACAGTTCTGGTACATCAATTGCAGCTTAGACTGCATTCGAGACTCTATTAGAGGCCCTGGTTTTCTGTCAGTTCTCTGGTTCAAATCAAGTCTTTTCCCTCTGAAGACCCTAGCCCTTAAGGCACTAGATAAAAATCTCATCTTTTTGGTGCCATACTAATTAGTTACTTTAATGAGCATTAATTACCTGATTGCCTAAAACACCGTTTAAAATGTCAAGAGAAAACTTCAAGTAAGAAGAAGGAAAAACAATTTAAGCTAAATAAGAATCCATCCCCAGTTCCTAATTGAACTAAACACAAGCAAGTTTTGAGAGTTAGAAATAATCAAACACTCATATGGCTGTCCCCTGCCACACTTCATCTGGAAGCAGAAACAGAGATCTCAAAAGAGATCAATGATTTTTCTGCCTATTTCTCTGAACTTTGAGTAGGTTTCCATGCAAAGCAGGAAGCCAGTGATTGAATTCTAGTGTCTGAGAGTGTGAGAACCTGAAGCCACATCTCAGGCTTCCATCTGCCTCTGAGATGTGTTACTCATCACCAAATTACATGATCAGTCTTAAGAGAGTTAATGATATGTTTGTTTGCCCTTTTTTGACCTTGATTTTTTTCTTCAGTAGTTCCTCTTATGTATCTCCTCCTTTTTTACTCTCACTTACATTTGTCTGTTTATAAGGTTTGTAAAAGATGACATTTTCTGAGTATTAATGATGGTCTATATTCACATCCATCATGTGATAATGGACAGCATTCAGGATCTCCTGGATGTGATCCAAAATCCCGCTGAAGTCAGTAGAAACTTCTTTTAGAGGACTTTCAGTTAGACTCTTAGCTGCAAATATAGTCTGCCTTTTCAGAAAATAATGCTAAGTAGCTAACTGTGGCTTGTTTCGTTCCATTTATATACTTTTTTCTATATCTGCTGCATTTCTTTTCATTCTTGACGTGCATAAAGGACCTTCATTGTGATTTGATTAACATTTCTTTCTGCTGCCTTTGTGTAAGACAATGTGTGCAGTGCAAATACAATTGGAGTGTATTCAGCAGGATACACGTGCGCAGCAGCATTTGGCTTTACATATGGGTTTTATTCCTTTCTAAGGGCAGGTTGAATGGCTTTGGCTTTTCTCTTTTTTTCAGTGCAACAAATCAGATTTTGCTGAAAAAAATAACCTTATCTCAAGGGTGTGCATCATGCTGAGGGAAGTATCCATAATCCACTGTTAACTTAAATGGGTTCTGCCATGAATACAGAGTGTATTTTAATAAGTTGATACATGACAAACTGATTCGTCTTGACAGACTGCGTTGTATAGCAGCTCATCGTCCAAGTGGTTCCCACTGTTGCATCACTTGAGTTTAATTATAAAAAACCTGATTTGAATGGTTGAGAATGGAAAATGTTGGCCTTAAGTAAAGGCTCAAATCCCAGAACGTCTCCAAAAACGTGTAAAGATCTGAGCTGACATGGGAAGACTCGCATGCACGGAAGTGTTCCTGAGGTTTAGACCTCACTGATCATCTATTACACTCACTTTTAGATGAGTTGTTTTCGCACCTGGGTACAAGGGATGCATTCTGAAGAGAAGTCTGATGCACAAGCTGAATTATGTTAAGTACTGTGAAAGGTAACTAAGTTTAATGAAAGAGACCAAGAAGTGTTATTCCCTACTATGCAGCCCTGCATGCTCTTGGCTTTTCAGGGTGGACTGTGTTCGTCTGGCAAGGGAGAAATTCCAGGTTTCCTTCTGACAGAAGGAAAAATAAAAACTGTTGCTGTAGGCAACTTGCCATCACACATTATTTCTCGTGAAGCATGTTTTTGTGGTTTGATTTTTTGAGTCATGCCATTTTTAAGGAACGTGGAGGGCACATCAGGGTAGCAGGACTGGTACTTTGTGTGAGGCTTACCAGCACACCGCTAGCCTTCACGCTGGTTTATTTTGTTCTATTTCTTATCTGTCTGTCACTTGCCTATGGCTTATGAATCACTTGCTTTAAGGGTGTTTTTTAAATCCCCCACAACAGGTGTCTAATACTAGATCGAAGTATAACAGGGGGTTGGTTTTGTTTTGGTTTTACTGTAATTTGTTTTCCTCAGTAGCTTTATGCTTAGCAAGCCCAGTGATTATGCATCATCACCTGGAGGCTTTTCTGAAGGTTACCTCAGTGCTTCAGTTATGGCTTTGTATGTAATATATATATTGTGTATGCCAGCAGCCCCAAATCATGGCTCTTAAAGCCCAAGTACTTTGATTACAATTCTTCTAGTATCTACATGCATGTATATAGGCAAGTAAACTAAAGAACATGAAGTATATGAAGTTTAAAAAGGAAGAAACCACGCTGAAACCACACATAAATAACATGTATAACCTATGCTTCTAAGTACATCCAGCCCTATGTAAAAGATATCTGGGTAGGTCCTCCATCATTCCCTTTTTTTCCATTCACCAAGCAGCTTCTATTCCTGGTGCTTTTATTCCTGGCTCACCAGTTTTGGCTTTGCATAGGTAGTTAAGGTAGGCCTGTCAAAAGCATTTGTTTCTGTTATACAGCAACAGGTCCAAGGAGGAGCACTGGCGACAGTGGTACATGCTGTAGGCAGACATTGCCTACAGCAATTAGGCATGTGCACAGTCACAAACAGGTAGGCTGAAGATCTCAAGGAAGCTATGTCAGGTCCTGGATAAATTATTGCAGATATATGGACCAATAGCTGAAATGAATATTTTGCTTTTTTCAAAGGTCACTTTCAGTTCCTCTTTAGCTGAAATTAATATTTTGCTGTTTTCAAAGGTCACTTTCAGTTCCTCTTTGTTTTTAACTTTGGATACCTTGCTAGATTGTGAAATGCAGTGTGAGTTTGTAGTATTAATAGCCAAGATTTTGGACTGAGTCCATTACAGGGTTCTATTATGGAGTGTATATTCAATAATCTGCTTGAAGCGAAGAAGATATACAGGAAGTTTGCTGTCTGCCTTTAGCCACTGACATCTCTGCCTTTGTTTGCTGGGTCTTAAAGTCAGCCCTAAAAAAGCTTTTTGTACAGGTTAATCCATTACTTTCCTTCTGAAACAGTCATTCTGTAGTATTGACCTAGTAAGAAAAGGCCAAGCCTTTGTGATTGATGAGCTGATTGCTGGTAATGCCATATCATAAGGTGGTAATTTGCATGAGTTATCCATTATTATGTGGGAAAATTTTAGCTGAGTGTTAAAATTGAATAAAGGTACCTTTAAAAAGTAGGGTAAAGGAATAAATAAGTTCCAGTGCTGTTGCCTCAGAAGTTACTCTCATCCAGCTCTAAATTTACATTTCCCATGACAGAAACATGCACAGGTAACAGATGAAAATGGTTGATCTGCTCTTTTGGATACAGTAGCAATTAATTGCAGAGAATCCTACTATTTTGTTCAGACCTGCCTCCACTGAGAAGAGACAAGGATGTTCTAATTTTGATTTGCTGTCATTTATGAGATTTCAAAAAGGAATGGCCCTTCATTTTCTAGTTTCTATGCAGGGTAGCCATGGGCTGGTCCCCAGGCCACCAATACTGGAGTGTACTGATGTTATATAGAAGCCCTTTTTACTCCTAAATAGCAACTGAAAAATCACCACTTTGCAATACCCATATAGTCATCTACTGCTCTGACACCCTCTGTCTCACAGGCTCATCATGCTCAGGTGCCTTCTGAAATTAGCCCAGCATGTCTCGTTTATAAAGCCTTTATCCTTTGGAATGGGCAAGCAGAGCTTCCAAACTTGCCTCGCTGCAGCTCACACACAGCAGCAGTGTTGGGCACAGCCAGTTAAGGTAGTGGGTCTTGTACCTATTGACAAAGAGCATAGTTTCTCTCTATGCCTGCTGACAATATGGCATTGAAAATCCAGTAATGTCAGAGGAAGCCACAGAGCCTGGCAGGGCGAGGACAGTGTGCAGTCAGTGGCTGCGGAGAGTTCTGAGTTTGTGGAAAAGGGCACAGATTGGAAGGGGGGGCCCCCTTGGCATCAGTGAGACTGGAATATGCATGTTGGCTTTTCTCAGCAAAACAGCCCCTGGCAGTTTCCCCAAGTGGAATATGTTTCAGCTTTTCATGGTACTACAAGGTGGTAAATGCTTGGTCATAAACATATCGGTTAATTCATTGGAGGGACTTTGTCTGGGTTGGCAAATCTTTGCTGTTGAATCTCTTTTCAGAAAGAGTTGGGCAGTAATTTGGGTTGGTTTTGGCTGAAAGTCTGCTTCTGCGGGCAAGCGCTCTGCATGTGGCCCAGGGATGAGTTTCTGAAGGACATGTGGCAGCCTCCCACCGACTATCACTGCGGCCAAGGAGGGCCTGCAAAGTATAAGTTTCTTTCACTGGGCTCCAGAGGAACTTCACAAAAAGCCCTACTTTTCAGGCGAAACATGGAGGATTACATCAGTTTGAAGGCATGCCACGCTGAAACCTCCAACACAAAACAGCTGACTTAAGCATGGCAACATACCCAATTGCACCTAGATTATAGAGCTGTCACCAGCTGGAGCAGGCTGCAGCGCTATGAATGTTTCTGTAATGACCATGGGCACCAGGGCTTACAGAGAAAGGGAGCTTGTTTGGGAGGGCGAGAACTGTTGAAAAAATGCATTTGTGGCATTCCTTGGTGCCATTTGCCAAGAGGTTTTTCTTACCATTTTTTGGCTGCATTTGCCAAGAAACTGCAAGAACATGGTTAAAAATAATTAAAAAGAAATATCCTTCCAGAGAAAATAAATATGATTGAGTAAACATTCATTTTGTTGCTGAGAGACTCTGTAATAACAGGACTGAAGAGTTGCCTATACAAAATGATACAGATAGAGTACCAATTGAAGTTTCAATTACTAGGTGCTGTATAAATGTGGGATGAAGAGACAGTCCTCTGCCCTAAAGGCCCTAGTGGTAAATGTTCATCTGGAAGACAGGGAGCATCACTGATGTTTTTGTAGGATTTGTATGATTTTTAAAAGAGCTCATTCCATGCGCAAGAGGAATTACCTGAGTGCCTGTGTAAAACGTGTCTTCCATCAGTTCATCCTGGGTGCCCAAGTGCTTCAGACAGGATTGTTTCAGAGTACGACTGTGGCCCTGGTGTCTGAAATACTCACTGTACCCTAAGAGAAACCCTCTGCTTTCTGCTAAGCTCCTGGACAAACTTTTCTCCACTAGAGCTGCTCCTACCCAATGTGTTTCAATGAGCCTGGTCGAGAGGTTCAGCTCTCTAAGGCTCCTACTTGTGTTACAGTTTGCTAGCAGGCAAGCTGAGTGCTAAAATCAGTTCAATGTAAACTAAGGCGCATATTCTAGCACCTGGGAAGATTAACAGTTGGAACATATTTTTGAGAGGAGCAATGAAGTCTATTTTTTATAGACCCTTCTGGAAGATATGCATTACCAAAATGCAAGTTAAGGCACTTCTTGTGAAACAACTGATGCAATTTTAGTCTCTCTGACATGACAAAATCTTGGTTGCCCTAGATGACCCACAGGCACTTTTGAACTCAGTGTCTCTCCAGCTGTGGAAGCATCATGCAAGTGAGAACATGTACTTTGTTGTTAACAGCTTCTTCTCAGAGATGGCTTACTTTCTAGAATCTGAATTAGTCCATAAGACAGGCTGGGTCTAAGGGACTCGTGTTGCAGGATGAGTGTAATGTAATGCTCTGAAATATCTTGCTATTACAGCTTTGGAGACAAAAAGTGTAGCAGCTCTGATGGTTTCATTCCTGCACAGCCTTAAGCATTCAAACCCATGTTATCAGTACAGTGGGGAGGACTCGTTGCAAGCCTATTCCAAGAGATCCTTGCTCTTTATGAAATATGCCACAGGATCTCCAACTTCTACCAAGTCAGCTTCTTCATGAAGGAGATGTGCAGAGACAAACCTGTTTAGCAGGTAAATAGGTGCTTCTTTCCAACAGCTACTGAGCCCTGCGGGGTTCGGTTTATATGAGCTGGCATTCTTTGAGGCTTTTCTTCTCTGTGGAACATTGCACTGTTTCTGTGATGCATTGATTTCATCTGTGGAAATGCAATTTATTACTGCCATCAGCTTTTGAAGAAAAAAAAGAGATTGTTCTGTTTGGTGCCCATTAGATCAGGTCACTTAGGGGATGCAGAAGTCTCCTGAGGTTTATTAAGAGAATTGAGTGGAGCTATTAAATTGATGAGCAATCTGCTCTACCAAAGCTATGTAAATTCTTTATCAGCAGCTTGTGGTTAGCTCCTGTACAGAGCAGCAGCAGTAAATAGAATGAGTGCATTGAGGAGAACCCATCAAAACCCTTTAACGACCAGTTAAGTTGTGCTGCAACGTGAAGCACTGGTGTACAGTATGTGTTAGCAGGTACTGTGCTCTGGGTGTCACTGTTTTTTAGTAGGAGCTGGAAGCTGCACAGGATGGAGCTGGTAAAGCAGAGCTGAATCCCACAAGTCAGACTGAGTCAGACTGTGCTCTCTATGGGGCTGGCAGATTTCACTTCCAGGGAAGAGGAACTCCCTGATTTTGTTTTAAGTGTGTGTCTTTACCATCTTTATAGGTGGAAGAGAGAGTCTTAGGGTGTGACTCAACTGAATGTCTTTGTGCTTTTTGAATGTTAGGTGGGACCGAAGCTGGTCTGTGGTTAGTAATAAAACTGAAGTTTTCCATCTTAGAGGACTGCGCTGAAATATTCTTGAGTGTTTGCTGAGCAGCAGCTTGTTAAATGCTGTTAACTGTGTTTTGCTGCTTCTGTGGCAGAGGAGGAAACCTCTCTGAGCAGCAAAAAGGTTGCTTTGTCAGGCCATGATGCTGGTTTGTGGTGTCCTCCCCAGGAACACTGGATGCAGATTGAGTAGAGGATGAGGAGCATCAAGCATAGAGGAGACTTGTCAGCTTCGGCCTAAAACTCAGATATTTTTAACTCAATTAGTTCATGTGAAGTCTGGGATAGAGGAACTGTTTGAGTTTTATGAAAGAGTAAATCTCATTTGGATTTCAGCTCTGGGCAAATTAATACTCCTTTACTGAACTGCCTGCTGGCTTTTGGCATCGTGCCCTTGGGACTTCTGTGTATGTTTATTTGATTAATAGTTTGAAGTTGACTGTAGCTATTGCTGAGTTGAAGCAGAGTAACACAACGAAGTTAGTGTCAAGCCTCTTTAAAAATCTTAAGGCAGGCCAGCAGGTGCAGAATCATGTTTTTTAAGATAGAGGTATATGCATGTTAATTCTCTCTCTTTATGTCTATAAGCAAGTTTTCATTCAGTTTGGGCAAAACCTTGGCTCAGAGGTAAAGTATTTTACTCGGTAAGGCTGAAGATTGTGTGGCAGCTGCACTGTTTCTAACATGTTCACACTGGTCAGACTTGAAGTTTCCAGCTCACTTCTTTAGAGTTTATGTTTCTTGAAGTGTCCTCGTCTTCCCCACAGAGTTCCCCAGGGCAAGTAATAATTTGCAGTATGTGGGAATTGAAGTGATACATCTTCATCCAATGCTGTGTTAGTTCCATTGTTTGTAAGTATTGGATTGCCTAGGAAACCATGATAATATTGTTAAAATAAAGATTTCATCTTCCCGCAGTGTTGGGGCTAGTTCAAAAAGCCAGGATAATGCTGGCTGCTTGTCAACATTAGAGCACATTAATCTGGGGGAGTGGGCAAACCCCCATGGTTGCTTTGCGATAGCAGAGGGTGGGCATCAGGCAGCCTTGGCCAGTGTGCAAGCCTTGCCAGCTGTGCCATGAGCAGATGGAGAGAGCCTTGAGGAGAGCCTGGGTCAGCTTCTCTCTTGCAGGGCTAGCAGGTAGTTTCTGGGGTGGCAGCTGCAGGATTCACCAGCTCATAGCCACCCCTCCTGACCTCCTCTACTCCCAGCAGAACTGGAAGTGGAATAAGCTGCATTCCCTCCATTTCCTGGGTTATAGCCAGCTCATTTGATACCTGAGCAGGCAATGCACTGCCACTTGTAAAAGCTCTGTTCTGCTTAGTGTTCCCCCAGTTGCACATGTTAATATGCATTTTAGCAAACAAATAGGCCGGCCTCTCCTCCTAATCGCTGTAGCTCACTGGTACACCAGTTGCTGGTGTAGGCTTTCCAGGGGGGAATCTCCTGTGGCCTCATCATTTCCTCCACCAAACTGTCTCAGTGGCTGGGGCTGGTGTGGCCAGATCCATCATCCACTGCTCAGGATGCTGGAACACTGTAGTTGGCTGTTCCTCCTCACTTGGTCATAGCTTTTAATTTTGGATTGTGTTAGGTCATTTGTACATATGTAGTTAAGAAATAAAAGCTGACCTCTGTTGACATCCAGCAGCTCCTTCAAACAGCTTCATCCTTTCTTCTCTTCCCTGGTTCTTAATTTGCACTTTAAAGAGCAGACTGCTGCTTGGAAGGCAACTGAGTTGCTGACGGAATAAAACCTGTCACAGTTTGAAGAAAATCAGCGGAGTTAGTCCATGAAACAATTTCTAAGATATAAACAAGATCAAAGCACTATCAGATGTGGACACCAACAGACTAGGCTTTGATAATTTAATCTACAAAATTACCAGTTTTGAGTCATTTGATTTGTTATTTCTGCAAATTAGGGGCCAGACGCTGCTGTACTTTCTTAGTTTTCAATCTTGCAAAACTAGAAGAGATTACTGCTGGAGGACTGTGCTGCTCAGGCACAGTGATGCTGGTTAACCCTTTCTTGAAGTATATTTAATTGCAGTTTGCTGTTTCTTCCTATGATAATAGAACCATGTGTGCAGAGTGGTTGCTCCAGATAGGTGAATACACAGGAACTGTTCCTGATGCAGTAGAAAAGACCTGTTGTGGTTTTAGTAACTTCTTCCTTTGGTTTATGTTTTCCTGTCTCATATTTTTCTGCTTTTACTGCTATTCTCAGCCCAAGTGGGTACATCCTGTATTTTCACAGTCTTTTCATTTCACCCTAAGTCTGTTGCCTTCAGTGATTCTCCTGATTCTCCTTTCCTGCCTGTCCATTCTCATGCCAACCTCCTGCTTTTTCCACCTCCAAGAGAATCTGTATCCTCTGCCCCATATTCTCCTGCCCAAAAGGAATGAGCAAGGTTTGTGAGGTGCATGGAATGGGGAGGAAGAGCCTTGGGGAGAGGGGCTGTGAGAGGCAAACAGTGTTGCAGGAGTCAGCTGGGATTTCAATAGCCAGCTCAGCTCAGCTCTGCAGGGCGTCCTCCAGCATGGTGGAAGGCGCTGGGTGGACTGGTGCCTCTCCAGTATCCACTGGAAAAAAGATAATGAATCTGTCAATGATGAAAGCTGTTCACCTTCTGCCTCTGGGTGGAGGAGGCTGGATTATGTGATGGGCAAGCCTGTGTGTATGTGTTTCTGGTGGGATTAAAGAGCTGATGTTTGGCCTGGAAGCTTCCCATGCTTTGGGCTGTTTGAAAAACCTCCCCTGGGGAAGGGAAGTGTCTTCAAGTGGCAGAGAGTTTTCTTTTATATAAAATAACACGAAATCAATTCCCATGTTATAAGTCTGGTTTATTGTCTGTATTTACTCAGCCCAAATTAATTCAGCGGGTTTTCAAGCCAAGAGAGGCTATTTTCAAGCCAAGAGAGGCTAGCTGAGCCCTGCCAGAAGTCAACAGCAAATTTGGTAGTAGATACATTCTTTTCTTTCAGCAGTGAAAACACATTAAAGAGCAGGAGGAGCAGCCTCCAGGGAGGAAATTTTATCCTGGAAGGGAGAACTGGAAGAATTTCTAACCTTGGGGCAGAGAGCCTGAGAGAAACAATGATATGACACATCTCCTGCTGCTGCCCTGCTCCCTTCCTGCTCTCCTGAAAGCTGGTATTGAAACCCTTTTCCTCCTCTGCTGACAAGTGCTTATTATGGACTGATTTTCAGTGAGAGGAAGATTGGAAGTGAGCGTTTTTGTTCCTCATTATTAGTGCAGGCCTTTTCCCAACTGCATACCACCCTCTGACCAATTAATCCACTTGGTATTTTCATCCCGTGCGAACACTGCTGTTGGGGGGTGACAGGCCAGTGTGTGTGTCACCACCAGGACAGGCACCAGCACGCTGACTTTTTGCACCAGCTCACAAAGAAAAAGGGAATTACTACATCCTGCAGTGTTGCAAAGAACGCTGACCTTTGAGCAGCACTGTTGAACAATGGATATGGCCTAACATGCAGCCTCCTGCTATGAAATGAAGGCAAGTGGTGTGTTTCAAGGAAATAGAGCCTTCCTGCCAGCAGGTGCATCAGCAGGGATTACCTGGTCTCCTTCATATGCTCCTTTCACCAGTCTTCTGATGAATGAAGGGCAGAAGAACCAGGGAGATTCACTGAGGAAATGTGGTTCACTTTCCTCTTAGCAGGAAGAGGACAAACCTGAAACAAAGTGCTTGTTCAGGACATCACCTCCGTCCTCACATCACTGACGTGTGTAGCTGGGCACCATCCTGAGCTGGCACCTCTGTTTATACCAGCCATTCAGTTTGCCCACCATCCCCATGAGCACAGTGGCACAAGAGCTTTATTTAACCAGGTCCCCAGAGTTGGCAGTGGGGGATTCTATTGTGGTTTTTTACATTAAAAAGAAGATAGTTCACAGGCCTTTAGAGTCTTATCTCAGCCATTTGGCAACCACACATAAAAATAACCCTGCTGGGTTTTGAGATCCCAAGGGAGATGCCTGAGCTAATACCCAACACATCAGAATATAACACTGAAGGAATGCATGGAAGGTTTTCACAACGTGAAGATGAAATGATTAACCACCTTGGCTGATCATCACTGGAATCCAGCAGCCTGTGGCTGCATGCTGAGCTGCTGAGCTTGATATCTGAGGAGCTGCAGATTGTGTGTTGGCTGAATGATGGACTTCTGCTGCAATGTGGTGTGAAATCCTACTGCCCCATTCCACTGAGGCCATAAGAAAGCTGAATGCCCAGACCTACCAGCTCAGTTAACGTTCAGTTTTCCGCAAATTCGTAGCAGTCAATTAACCAGAGATAAAAACCTGAGCACATTCGTTTTCATATCAGGAACCTTTCTGGCACAGCCAGCATGCTACAGAGTTTCCCTTGACCCAGCAGTGTGCGCTCGCAGCCCAGAAACCATCCGTGTGTGGGGCTGCACCCCCAGCAGCATGAGCAGCAGGTCGAGGGAGGGGATTCCACCCTCTACTGTACTTGGGTGAGACCCCCCCTGCAGTCCTGTGTCCAGCTCTGGGGCAACAGCACAAGAGGGACGTGGAGCTGTTGGAGCGAGTCCAGAGGAGGCCACGGGGATGCTGCGAGGGCTGGAGCAGCTCTGCTGTCTGCAGCCTGGAGAAAAGAAAGCTCCTTAAGGGGAGACCTTGGAGCAGCTCCAGTGCCTGAAGGGACTGACAAGAAATCCTTAAGAAATACATGCCTGGAGGGACGGCACCACTGGGGTGGATGGAGCAGCAGTGGGATTCCACGCACCCGTGGTTTTATGGCTGAGGACAACCTGGAATGCCACATTCAGCTGCAGTGGCAGCTTTAGTGTTTCAGGTAGAATGTAAATGACTACAGTGAACTGGCACAGGGGTTGATCATGTGATTTATAGTCCCATTAATAATAACTGTTTATTTGTTATTGCAGTTTATCAACAGTGTTGCAATCCATCAGGTCTATACCAGACGTGAAATTATAGATTATGGGTGTGGAGAAAATTGGAAAAGGAGTAAGGAATGATTTGTAACATCTCCTGATCTTACATGTGCAACATTTTCTTGGGGGCAGTTTGGTATCTGTTATTTGCTGTAGGAAAGCAGCAAAATACCCTTTGAGCTTATCTTTCGTGCTTGCCACTGAAAAGCTTTTCCCCTTGTTGCTCAGGTTCAACATGCAAAGCCATAGCACCCATAACCACTGTAACCAGCAGGTGAGTTCATATTTGCCTGTGGGTGGAGGCACATGGAGGTGCGGCGCTGCCGTGGGGCTCTGCAGGGTGAACCCTGGTGAACGTAGCTGTGGTGATCCCGTGTGTCCTTACCTGGTTGGCAGGGAGTTCCAAACCCCTGGGGAGTTTCACTCTACCAGGTAATTGCCACGTGAGAGGTGAGTTTAGTTCCAGGGTTTGAAGACTGGTCCAGGGCAGTAGAAGATGGGGGCAGCATATGAATGCAGAGCGTGGGGCTCCCAGTGACTCTGGGGACACAACGCTGCCACTCAAGAGCATCCCTGATGGATGTGCCCTTCTTCCCTGAGTACAGCCTGCAGCCAGCAGGTTTGACATGCTCTTTGCTAACTCGACGATACAGCACACAGCACAGGCCATTTGTGTTTCAGGGCTTCTTTGGTCCATGGTGGCTATAAACTGGGTTGCAGGCACAAGCAGAACTGCAAAGCCCTCAAGCACAGCATTGACTATGGCTGCAGAGCTTGCTGCCTGCCTGGGCTAGGGGACGTGGCAGAGCATGGCCCAGCCCCTGTTTTCCCATTTCTTACTACAGCAGTTTGTACACCCCCATGAAAGGGCCCTGTCAGCAGCATTGCACAGTTAAAGTCACTCCTTTAACTTACTAAAAATTACTAAAAATTACCTTTTAAAAAACTGCCTCTGAGGCTTCCTGGAATGATTTAGAAAATGTTCACAACTGCCTTTCATGTAAAACCAATAGCTGAAATACAAAGGCAGCCTGGTCTAGTGGAAGGTATCCCTGCCCATGGCAGGGCATTGGAACTAGATGATCTTAAGGTCGTTTCCAATCCTAACCACTCTGTGATTCTGTGATTTCCAATACCCCCCAAATAACCCCTCACACCCCACAAGAGTCGTGTCGCTGAAATACCACAAAACCCACGACAGGCAAAGACAGAACAAAAGCAAACTACAAATTAAGGCCCTGGTCCCACAAAGTTCTGTGCTCCCAACTAGTTTGAATGGTGTAACCTCCGCCATTGACTCCTGTAAGACAACCAGCATGCTGCAAATTAAGAGCTGGCACAGATGTTGTTTTTGAAAATGCCTATTTGTGGAACAAATTGTTTCTAATAGGGAATGGCATCTGTGTTAATTTAAGAAAAGCTGTATATGCACCAGGCAAGGATAATGGGTGCTGTATAGTCTGAACAGGAGTGGGACTCAAGGTGAGCTCCTTGCGTGCAGAGTGGTGGCTCTGCAGCCCCAGAGAGACACAGATGAGTTATGACCTTCCTACTTTTTGCCTTGAGGATGCTCAGTCTGTCAATCTGTTGCCAAGTCTATCACTCTTGTAATTTTGGTGGGAGGGTTTTTTGCATCATCAAGCCCCCAGCTTGCCTTTTGCAGCTTACAGGAATATTGTGAACGTGTAAGTAGAAATCCTATGTGATAAGCCTGAAGTTCTTTTGGGAATTAATGGTGCCCCAAATTAGCCTTGTAAGACTGTGGAACAGCAAAGAGGAACATGTAAAACTCTGACAGTATAGAAAAAGAAGTTTCATAGTGTAAATTCTAAACATATTTAAGGTGTTTGAATACAATGGGTTTAGTTAAAACCCTCTGCACACCTTCTTAACCTCAGCTGTGGATTGTGTGGACTCCTGAAGAGTCAGAGCTTTAACATTAAATTGCAGCACTTCTAACTGCAAGCTGCCAAGAGCTGCTGTGCAGCTGATGAGCCAAAGGGATGGAAAGCTTTTGCCATAGCCATAGATCATTATTTTTCCCTTCCTCACAGAAAATGTGGTGTTTGTCAGGGCCTTTACCTAAGCGTCCACTTTGCTTGTCAGGTTGTGATCCTGGTCCACCACCCATGGCCCTCTGTGGCCCTTTGGACAGAGCAAGGGCTGCAAGATCTTACCCTTTGGGTATGGTTTTTTCCTGTTGTGCTGCTGAATTCTAAGATTTAATAGTTTACCAAAAGAGAACGCTTTCAGAGAAGTATGATTTCTGGTTTGAAAAGTCATGGTTATGTACACATTGTTTAAATCAATAGCTTCTTTTTATTCATAGAAGTAAGTGGAAAACTCAGTATTGTGATGAATTGGTATTTTTCATATCAAAACAAGCGGAAATCTCAGAGGATGATTGGATTAAACTGAAGAACCCAGTATTATAGCATTTTTATTTGCTTTTATGTGTGAAAATTAGGTGTTTCTACTTTTTTTTGCTACTTTTTGTGGGATTTTGTGTTTGTTGAAACCAACACTTTCCAATCTTCTCCTTCCCCTGGGATAGTCCAGTGTTAAAACCCTAAAACACACAATTTTTCAGTGGAAGTAGTAACTGGTTTTGCTTTGTTTATGGTCCAGACCAGCAGTAGTTGATAGCCTACCTGAATTATCACAGATTCGATTTTTATGTAGTGTGAAATTATCAGCGAATCAAACCCTCCACCATAACAAATTACCCAAAATTGCAATAAATACTCTGAATGAAGAACTCTACCGTGTGTTCTTCATCCCTTCCTTTTATCTGCCAAACTCTGGGCACACTCTGGGGTCTAATGGGTCCCTGGTGGCAGTTTCAGAGTGGTAAAAAGCAGGTTTGTGTTGGAATAAGACCTTCAAAGTGAGATGGTGTGCACTCTTATTTATGCAGTAAACACACCGTGCTTTTTATATTCAGTGACATGTGGTTACTTAAAGGCTTCTGCACTGCCCAAGAAAACTAATTTAATTGAAGTCAAACATGAAAATACAGTGCAGAACCAGATACTACTTTAGAAAACAATTCAGTATATTCAGCTGATCTTATTCTACCAGGGGTTTTATTTTTAGCATAAAATCATAAAGATTATGGATTTTTATAGTGTCATGTCAACATAAAGGGCTTTTCTTCACAGTGAGAGCAGAATGGAGGAAGTCGAAGTAAATGAGATCCAATGTCCTTCAAGGAGGCAGTGGTAAACATGTTCTCAAAGATGGAAAAGTTCAAATATAAACTAACCATGCTTGCTGTGGGGAGAGAATACATTGATTATATTTGAAAAGACAGCTGGTTAAAGACCAGAATCAGTATTGTTGTTCCAAAGTCTGCCACAGTGGTATTTCAGAAACCCGTTCAAGCCTCATGTGGCACAGAGAGACAAAAGTATATCTGGTAGTGATAATTCAGTGTCCTTTTCTGTGGTATCTGATTAATACCAGACAGCAGATGCCCTTCAGATCCATTCAGAGCCACAACAGGAAAAGAGAAAAGGTAATGGGAAAAGAAAGGAGAGCTTTCCTGGGCTTGGACTCTGTGCAGAATTCTATCTGCTTGCTGCCACAGGGAGCCAAGGGAGCCCCTCTCCCTGCTCCTTTAGTAGTGTCTGTGGCTTGGTATCCTTAGGAGATTCAGATAAAATTAGGACTGAGGCATGAGTCCTGTGATTCAAGCTACACTTGTTTTTCAGCTAATTGTCATCCTGCTAATGAGTGCCAAATAGCTTTGTTCATAATAACAGTTCTTTAGCATCATGCTCCAAGTGTCAGCTTGAGTAAACCTTTGGAACAGCCTATTTTAAGAGGATTAGGAAAAGGAGTGCTACTGGGTCAAGCCAAGTGATAGAAATGCCACAGGCTAAAAACATTAATTAGATTTAGTTAAAGCTTTCAGTAACACAACTAAAGTTAGTTACAAAGTGCACACTCTACTTTTGATAGTGCTTGTGTTCTCCAAGTGGTCTCATCTCAATGTCTGCCATGCAGCCAGTGTATCTGGAAGCAGAGGAGCAGGGAGAAAGGGCATGGCTTTCTCTGGTTAAAACTGAACCCACATTTCTCTCTTCCATGCTCATGCTGAAGCACAAACTGTTGCTGTGGCTGAACAAAGTTGAAAATCCAGTAGATATTCCTTCCCTTTGCATGGTCAGCGGGGAAGTCTCACATTAGCTATGCTTGTACTTTGGCAGAGAGCTATTCACACCTGATCACCAGAATTTGTGCTGTTGGTGTCAGTGTCATGGACCCATCAGAAACCAATTGCTGCATACTCGGGTGCAGAGCAGCTTCACTCCACACCTCTCCTGTTGTATTTGCAGGCAAATACAGGTGACTTGTTCCCAGGCACTTGCTTTCCCATGCTATTTGTTAAATTAGAATACGTCAGTAAGAGTGTAACAGGTCCTGCCCAGCCTGCAAGGTTAGCTGTTAGACTTGAAAAAGTAGTATTACAGAACTTAAAAAATAATGACTAAAACCCATCACAAATAATGGTCTGCTTTAATATTGCTGCAGATTATTTCATTCCAAGGCAGTTCTTTAAGGAAACAGCTTTTGCTTTCTCATTCGATGTGGATAAATTGGTACAGTATTTCCCAGGGCCATTTATTCAGATCTCTAATGAGTAAGTTGCAGCTATTTGGCTTCTCTTTCTTCTTCTGACTCATTGTAGCTTCTGGACATGCAGCTCCTTTCTGCCAATATTTCATGACCAGTTTTGCTATTATTATTTTTTACATATTGTGCACATGGTTCCATGAGCACTAGAACTAATGAAGTCTGTTTTTCTGGGGCTTTGTATTTCATGCACAATTGACTTCCATGTCAAAGAAGGTGTAGGATCCCACTGAAGGTTTTCCTGAGCTTGGTGTATTTATGTTGGCTGTCTCCTGCATGCACTCTCTTGGAGTCAGTAAGCTGAAGGCTCATTAAGACTTTCTCACACAGACAGCATGCTGAGAGCCCCCCTCCTCTTCCTCATTTCAGTAGACTGGTAGAAGCTGTCTCTCTTACCATCCTAGAGGATGGACCAGAAGAGATAGGAAGCCCTGCTTCCTCCCTTGCTTCTTTTCCTCTTATTCAGTCCACTTGCACTGATTTCTATGTACACATATGGGCTCCTGTGACACTTCACCTCATTTGAGAGGCACTGCAGACACATTGCACACTGCCAGCTATGTGAGACTGCATACAGGAAAAAGCTTACCAAGGAGCATCAAAGCCTGTATCACAAATTGAACAGCTGCAAAGACCTTAAATTACTTTTTCCCTGTTGTCAGCACCACAAAGTAGCAGTGGTTTGTATCACTGTAGGACACTGATTAAAGGAATTTAAGCAGAGGCAAGCTTGCAAGTGCTAGGGCTTTCCTTCCTCAAGCCTTCATAATGAAGGGGAGGGAGGTGGTCCCAGGAGCATAGCATGTTAATTTAATCAATTGAACAGAAGACTAAACACTGGAGGTGAGTTTTATCTCACCTCAGCTGAGGCCTCCAGGTGTCTAATCTAAGCAATTGCCTATGAGACAGTGAAAAGAGGCATCTCTGTATTACTGTTAGAACTACCATTAGGTGCTGAAGGAGGACTGGAGAAGATGGAGACCATGTAGAGCAGTTCCTCCATCAGTTACATGAGAAAATCAATGACATCAAAAGATCAAGACAGCACTGTTAAATGTGTTGAAGGCTGAAGGTTTGGTTATCCATCATGTGAATCAGGGATAGGGTCTCTTGTCTTTGGTAGTGGCACACAGATGCCACTCCTTGCTTATAGTACTTCTTAATTTCTGTGTGAAGAATCCAGTGCTGTGAGCTCTGGAGTGGATCAGAGGGACATGGGCAACTCTAAATGAAGTAAGGTTGCCCTTTACCTCGTTAATGAGGAGCTGAACTGCTTTTCCACTCTTTAAAGAGAATGGAGCAGCATAAACAGAAAGTTGCCAAGCATGTAGTTGAAATGGGGAAATGAAAGTGTTGTTGATTATGTGCAGCAGTTACATGGTTTAAATGGGGATTTCAGAAAAGGCACTGTGAGAGTGTGCCCAGTCAGGGGGTTGGTCCTTCTCTGGCCAGCTGCTTCCACATCTGTGGAGTTTTACGGCTGGGAGCAGCTCTTCAGCTCCCTCAAACATTGGGAAAGGTCTTTCAGTTTGCTTTGTCCTGTCTAAACTGCACAGAAAAGTACTTAACATCCTTTTGGACTCACACAATATAGCCCAAAATTGGTTCCTTTAGATGCAAACTGGCTGACTCAGATGGAATTCTCTAGGGAATGGGCATCACTTGACCACCAGTATTTTTTCCTGAGCATACCAGGAATTTATATGACTGTTTTGAAGTTGGCAATTTAAAAGCAGCCTTCAGCTGGCACAGCTGGGTGGGCCATTGGTCTGAACCCCCAAGGAGCATCCCAAGGGAATCAAAGGAGAATTGTCAAATTACTCCCCACCACAACAGGCATGGAGAAGCTCTCCTTACTGGAGAGCCCTCACCAGGGTATTGCTTAGGTTGTCTTATTATCTATTGCCTCTGCCTGGCTCTGACAGTAAGCTGCATTTATTATTATTGTTGCACTGGTAGAAGACTTCTCTCCAGGTTTACTTGGACTCAGAATTGATTTTCAGATCTCACTCGCTAGTGTGTCTGTAAAGAAAAGGCTGCACCTGCGTCACCTGGACAAGCTGTTTATTCATGAGTTGTTATAAAATGGTGTGCTTCACCCAGTCTGAGCTCGTGTTGAGAAAGCATGTCTGCACATCATCATCTAGTGGTGTATTGCACAGCTTTTCATTAACAGGAGATGCATGAGTTGCGTAAGTCAGCCACTGAGCTTCTGGGTTATGGAATATCCCTGGGGATCTACATTTAGGCACAAAAAGGTCACAGAAGGGGATGTGCATCAAGAGGATGGTTCTGGTTTAGCAGGACGGTGACAGAAAGAGAAGTTTTTCCAAGGCCTGGGTCATGGCTGTGGGGTGAGCTGAGCAGGACCAAGAGCTGGATCTGGTCAGGATGGTGTGTTTGGTGGGTCTGTCTTCTGAGTCTAACAACTAGTTTCTTAACTTTCTTTTCCAAGAGAATAAAATTTGCTTTGATTCTCACTTCAGTCTTGGCAGCATCCCAGGCAATGGCAGTTAGTGAGGTACACCCTTGCTTACAGAGGAAGCACCAAATTTATCCCATGTGCCCCGCCTGCCCCATGAATGCTTGCAGTTCCTCTGCTGCCCTGGACTTGTTTATTTTTTCATGTGCACCAAATGGACTTTCCTCTTTCTTATTTGATCATATTTTGAGTCTATTTTAGTCTTCAGTGTTCAGTTTTGTAACGGGGGTGGGGGTTTCCATAATTTCGCTGTTTGAAATAGATTTTTCTTTTGTCTGTTGTAAATATTCTGCCAGATCTGAGATTTCTCTGATGGTTCCCAAGCATCTGTGATAAGAGAAAAAGGTGAATGACAGCTGCTTGTCAACACCTCTGCACATCCACATCCTCATAAATGCATTCTAAATGTATTAATTAACTGTTTACTGAAGATTTCAGTCTAAATCTGTGGGAGCACATTTTAAAGAGGTCAGTATTATTCATGTCCAGTTCACTGGTACAATTTACTTGGGACAAAATCTGCCTGGAAAAAAAATAAAAAAGGAAAGTTCTAAGTTGGGTGAAGTGGAACAAGCACATGCTTTTAACAAGTATCCATTTCTCCCATCCTTCAAACCTGGGTCTGAGCCAGCGATGCTTCAAAAGCAGCAGAAACCCCAACTCAAGCAGAAAGAGAGTGCCAGCGTCTCAGGGTAACCCAAGCCTTTTTTTAGCCATTTTAAGTATGTTTTTAAATAAGGAGCACGTATAGTTTCCTTTCTTTTTTTTCCCCTAAGCATAGCTGCAGTCAGAGGGTGGTTAGCATTCCAGTTCTCAGCTAATATTTTCTTTAACATGCATTTTTGATCTCCGTTCTGTAAGCGTGATGACAGCCCATGGTGGATGCAGATGTTTTCAGTCATTGATGTATCCAGCTGATAGTCCTGAGAGGCACAAGGCACCCAAGCAGGTTGTCTTTTAAGGGTTTGTAATGCTTGCAAGTTCTAAGGTGATTTATGTTTAAGTGATATAGGTTATAAATACATGTATTATGTGTACAGCTTAAACTGGAATCGGGGAGGATGGCAGACGTCTCTTTCCCAAGCCTTCAGCATTGTATTTCCTCCAGATGAGGTTTAAATGTCTACACACACTGTGGGGGTGACTGGTGGTCTGTAAATCAGCTCTGGCTGAGGAGGGGTGCTTCACTGGGAGGGGTGGGACATCCCAAGCAGAAATCGGTTTCTGCTTTGCTTTACTTTGGCTGCTGAATAAGGACTGTATTGTGTTCATGGTGGTTAGGTTTGCAGTGCTTGCACAAACCGAACACGCACATGGGCCAGCAAAATGCTGGTGTCCTGTCTGTCCTGCTTATATAGAGTGAAGGAGGAAGGTGCAGAAGTGACACTAGCCATGTATATATAGATTGCTGCTGCATTATGCCACTGTCAGGTATAGTCTGTGTGGCTATCCACAGGGATTTAGCTGAATTGTTGACTGGGAACATTCACTCAGCTGCTGTGTCTTATCTGAAAGCAGTGTTTGTGAGTGGCTGAGGGACAGGGGCTTTTCCAGGATGGAACAGCATCTTCTTCCATCACACAGTTTTCCAAAGCAAATAGATTTTGTGGCATTTCTATACTGGTTACAGTCATAATGCAATTTTTCTTTAAAGACATACACAAGTAATAAATCAAACCAGTAATATGTAACATGTATAGTCACAAGCAAACAAAAGTGTTTATCCCTCTTAAAACATATATTCCATTATAACTGAAAAACGTGTAAATACTGGACAAGGTGTTTTGTGAATCTCAATGAGTTGCAGTGAAATCAGACAGTAGTAATTTAGTAGTAGTACAGCTATAACTCAGGTGTCCATAGATCATGGTGTCTCAATATTTTGCTTCATTCTAGATTTGAACTGGACTTCATAAAGTTTTCAACGCCAAATCAAGGCTTAGGACACCTCTGGTCTGGTGCCATGTTGTCATCCTTCCATTCAGAAGAGATGACAGGGCTGAATGAAGTCTTTCTACTTGTTTGGTTTTGTGTGATCTAACACTCACTGAGTGATCAACCACATCTCTTTGGGCTCTAGCTAATCAAGGCTCCCAAGCTCAGACAGGGAATCCAGTGGTTTTATCTGAGCTTGGTATAGGCCAGTATATGCTTAGCAACCTTAAAAAGAAGAAAACATGGAGGCAGGAATAGGTAAGCTAAGCTTAAATCTCTCGTTAGGACTGCTTTATAAGTGACTTTATGTTTTAAACTAAAGTAGTTGAATGATGCTCAGGATTTTTGCAGATCAAGCTGTATCTAAGTTTCATCAGGGACTGTAGTTATAGAACAAGGGGGAATGTGTTCAGACTTAAACAGGGATATTTAAATTAGATATAAGGAAGAAATTCTTCCCTGTGAGGGTGCCGAGGTGGTGGCACAGGGTGCCCAGAGAAGCTGTGGCTGCCCCATCCCTGGCAGTGTTCAAGGCCAGGTTGGACACAGGGGCTTTGAGCAAGCTGCTCTAGTGGAAGGTGTCCTTGCCCGTGGCAGGGGGTTGGAACTGGATGATCTTAAGGTCTTTTCCAACCCAAATCATTCTATGATTCTATAACAAGGTGAAAAGTTAGTGGTGTTTAACAAAACAGGTGACAAGAGATTGGAAGGGAACTAAAATTTGCTACTGGATTTATTGTTCTATCTGTCAGGGAACATGAATTCCTTTTCCTTAACAATTGAAAAAGTTTGCTGCTTTTGAAGCAGGCACCTAAAATTTGGGAAGAGGACACACTTCTGTCTCCTCTGGGGAAAGAAGTACAAGGTGGTTATACCCAGTATAATTCCCATGCACTGAAGGGCTGAGGGACTTCTTTGTTACCCACCATCCTTCTGACTTACTGTAATTTCTTAAAGTGTGTAGTAATGTCTTAGTATTGGTTAAGGGTAGCTGTATATAATATATCCATGTTTCAGCTATATTAAAATAGAAATCAACATTAATTTGCCTATTATTCGAGTGACATTATTCAAGACATGTATTATTGTATATGCATACATTCTTTCCAATTCTAGCTGTCAGATAGATGTATATTGCATACTTCAGGTTGACCGTTAAGAGTAGCTGTCTTCTCTCATCTTTACCTATTTGTCCTTTTCATACTGGTTCCATGAGTGGGAATATCATAGGCAAGTTATTTTTACAAAGAGACAAGGGTTTTTTTCTGATGCCATTGAAAGAGAGAAAACTAGAAGTTAAAAGCTTTATACAGACTTAGATGAATTCCTGCAATAATAAGAAGGGAACATTGCCTGTCTAGAATGTCATCCCCACAGCTGGTAATTTCTATCCTCCTTGTTCCTTTGGGAAAGCCACATGTCAGATACTCAAGATATGTAGATATCCACAAGCCATGTGTCTTGGATACTCTATATTGCAAAAATGCAGTGGCATGCATAGATTCAAATGGTCTAATTAACCCAACAATACATAGTTTGCCTAGGGGCCATTTTGAGCGGAGGGCAACACTAAGGAAGAAGATAAAAAGCCAAAGTCAGTTCAGTCCCACTGTCACAATGTGAAGCCTACAGCTTCTGAAAACTTAAACAAGGAGGTCTGATCTTGAAGACTATGCGGTAAGGATGCTTGAGTGCTTAAGTCGCACTTTGAACATGGAAAGTGTCAAAGACAGACACAAAACATGGGGGTTTTTTCCTCTGCTTTTTTGCAGAGACAAGGAAGTGCATTTAATTCTAAAGAGATAATGATTCACTGATGTTTTTCTTAATTAAAATACTACTGCAAAAAGCCTGCCTTAGTGACAATTGCTAATGGTATGTTTTATAAGTAAGGAAGAAGCTAGGCGATGTGTATTGAAAGCTATAATAATTATCTTCAATCTTCAGCAGTGTGTATTTGAGGCAAGGGAAGGAGGTTGAGGTGTTGTGCTCTCGCAGTGGCGGCAGTCTGGCACTTGCTGAAAGGGTTGGAAAGTCAAACTCAGCCTGAGTGAGGCTCATCAGGAAAGTGTTGCTGGAAGCGTGACAACCTGCATGGCCATCTCCTGAGCTTCTCTCATTCATGCCATGTCTCTGCAGCTTGTCACCAGCCTGATACATGGGTATGCACCTGCGGTGTCAGGAGGTTACCGTGGCTGTCTCTCTTTTATCTGCAGCTTGGAGACTGCATTTCTGTGTGTTTATTTCAGCTGGAGGAAAGGAACGCTTTTCTTTCTGGAGTGAAAAATTCCTCTGCTGTATAGGTATGTGCTGTGCATTTAGCCAGGGTGTATATCACACCTTTTAAAACTGCCAGCAACCCTCAATATCGTAAGATACTTCTGAGTTTATTTTGCTGTTAGAGTAATTGAGCCCTTCAGGTCTTACTGAATAAACCTGGAAAGAAACAGGCAGTATTAGCAATTACTTTTACCACCTTCCATGTTCCTGTCAGTGCTAGCTATAATGCTTGTTGATTTGCCTTTAAATGCAGGCTTTCTTAGAGAAAAAAAAGGAAAAGAGTGGAATTCATCACACAAAATTTCGTTTCTCTGGAAGTTCAGCCTACTCTAGCTTAGTTATCTCAGCTTCTGCTACAGCCCATAGAGAGAGATGAGCGGCTCTGAAAGAAGAGCTCAGTTCATGCTAAAGAGGGAAGTGCCTTTTCTTCCTTAAGTGAGGACGGAGCTGCCAGATCAGCCTTGACTCCTGTTTGATGAATCCCACCCACGTGCCTCCCCAGTCCTTATCTCACAGAGAGGCTGTGGTGAAATCTGTTTGATAAGAGCCTGCTGGGCAGTACTTGCAGTTCAGCATTTACTGCAAGTCTGTAGTTGTAGCACAGATATATTTAGAAGGAGACAGGATTACAATCCCTTGCCAGCTGAAATCCCAGGAACACACATGGGAAAAATAATCTTAAGATTCACATCTCTTGTATTTGCTTATCCCACCCTGGATGCAAACAGACTAAATCCCATCTGCAAAGGCTTTCAGCCTGCAGCAGATTTTCTTGGGGCAGGATCTAGTAGCACAGTTTTTTGTTCTCCACCAGGCAGGCTGCATGGAGCATAGGAACTCAGGCCACAAGAGTCTTCTCAGCTTGATGCGCTGCCAAAAGGAGCCTGTGCCGATAAGGAAATGGGTAATGGCAAAGAAATTGTAGCTGTACTGTAGAGGTTTAAAACCAGTTGAGGGTAGAACTTTTCCCCAGAAAATATAACTAAATATGAGGCTTATTGCAGGAGCCCAGTAGTGTACTTAAGCTCAAAAAGGGTCTGACAAGCTCAAAAAGGGTCTGACAAGCCCACAGAAGCTGGCGACCCAGCAATGACTCTTAGGCATTGAGGCTTGGCCAGGAAACCTTTTCAGTTGGATGGGTTTTGAGGGGTAGGATCATCCCTTGTCCTGCTGTTAGTGCCTTTCCTAAATACACAGTATTGCCTTTCCTCTAGGGTTGCACGCTTGCCTGTGACTCCAGATGGTATTGCTTTGCTATTGACTCAGTGTAGCCTCATAGATAAATATTCAGGATATCCAGAGAAGACACATGTTTCAGTGGCGTGTTGCACCATGTTGGATTATAGAATCATAGAATCAGCAAAGTTGGAAAAGACCTTCAAGTCCGATCGTTTCCCAGCACTGCCAAGGCCACCGCTAAACCATGTCACTGAGGTCCTTGTCTTCACAGTTTGTGAACACTTCCAGGAGCAACCTTTGGATCACAGCCACAAACACAGCATGCATGTGCTTCCACATGTGCAGCCCAGAGTGGCTGCCAGGTCACCCTCTCCTGAGCACCCCTCCTCCTGCCCCGGGTGCAGCACACAGCAGGCCTCCTAACATGGAAATTTTAAGCCTAAATAATAGAGGAGCTACCAGGCAAATGGCTTGGATGTCAGCTGCATTACATTTAATATCCCAGGGTCTGTAAGGGTGATGTGTGGCGCCTGGAATCACTTTCCCAGCAGGTGCGTGCCACTTGCTCCTGTTCCCTCCTTGCTATTTTATCACCAGGCGGAAGGGAATACCACAGCAGGCTCAAGTGCTCCAGCGTGGAGATGCTGACTCCTGTTAACGCTGCAGCATACACACAGGCTTCACTTTTATGTCCTGCCACTCATACAGACTATTCAGTCTTCCTTACCCCTCAGCCCCAAGTTTCTCTCGCCTTTGCAAAGCTATATGAACTTGAATTCAGGGGTGTCTTAAGGTGCACAAATCTGTTCTTCCTGGGGTCTCTCACTAGCAGAACCGTATTCCAAAATGGATTTTCACACAACAGCAACTTTCTTTTACAGGAGAAAGATTTTTTTTCTCAAAAAGCCCTTTTCTCCCTAGCAAAAAAACCTAAGCTGTCTGCTTTATATCCCAACCAGTTTAAGGCAGGCCATCTTTCTCTATTTTAGGTCAAATCTTATATAGCTACCTGTTTTCACAATTGCTGATGGTGTATCTGTTCTATCAGCTAATCCCACCTCAGGAGACTTCAAAGACGTCTGTGCCTTGAGTAGTTAATTAAGCTGAAGAAGATGGAAATTAGTAAAGGAATTATCAGGTGAACTAGCTAATAGGGAGGTAGCAATGCATCTTTTTGAAAGAAGAGCTCTGGGGCTTGAGGGAGGTCTCAGTTGTGGTTCTGAAAGACAGGCCTAGGCCCCAGCCTGGTTAACAGCCCCATTAAATAGCAGAACATATGATAACAAATGTGTTCATGAGATTAAGTGGAAAAAGTTAATCCACAGTGCTGGGAAAGTTGTCATTGTTGAAGAGGATAGTGGATAACCAGAATGACCAAAGTAAATAGAAATAGGATGGAATTCAGTATTCCAATGAGGCAATACAGCTGGGGACTAATTGGTTGGAAATAGCAAAGGGGAGAGTTGGGCATGTACCAGTTGGTGGCAGAAAGTCTGAAATGCTGATGTAATGCATTCCTATAAAAGGTAAGTGTTATTTCCAGTGAAGATAAGGAAATGTTCTTTGTAGTTCTGACAACCCACATTTAAAAAAGTTAATCCCAACCAGAAGAGGTGAAGATAAGAGGTAGCGGAAGGATCAAGAGGACTGGAAAGTCTGTCTGGTGTGAAGAAAGAAGTACCTTCATGTGTGTAGCAAAGCTAAGAAAATATGGGACATTATGTATAAATTTCTTGGAGAGTGAACACCAAGAAAGAACAACTATTGAAACTACAGGACCACACTGGCAAAGACCAAGTGGATAAAGAATGACCTTAGGCCAGAAATTAAGAAAAGGAGTCCACCCATCTGAGGAATTGTTCTGGACCAGCCTTCCAGTAGGAGTGAGGGCAGAAATCTCTAAGTTCTCTTGTTAGAAGTGCTGGGCACTGGGCAGGTTTAGGAGAGTACAAAATTGATGATTGCATTGCAGAGCTGGCACTTGCTTCATTGACCCACAAGATCTCTTCAGTCCTATGTTCTCAGCACACACTCACAGGACACGGTGTGCAGAAGAGAAATCAGTGAAGTGTTTCTTTGGAAAGAATCCTAAAAGCTCTGAAATTGTGTTACCTAAAAGCATCCTAATTCTTGCATCCTGGCACATTTGTTCATATAGTTCATTCTTTGGCTTCTAGGTAGAAACTAATTTTACCTCTGTTTGGGCTTCTTTTGCAATCTTAAGTTTTGGTTTGTCATGATGCCTCTTAGGTTGCAGCCACCAAACAGGGGTAATGTGTACTGTGGGAGGGATGTTGTAGATAAGAGTGAACCAGAATGCAGTGGGCAGGGACTGCATTCTCCAGTGCAGATTGGGACTGAAGAAACAGCTACATAAGACTGTGAAACTGTGAGGAGAAAGGTAACCCCTAGGACAATGCTAAAGGCAGGGCTATTTGCATGTGAAACTCATCATTTGGTCTCACCTTGGTTATTTCCTTTGGCAGTACCCAGCTAAGGTACAACTAGAGCATATCACTGCTGTTGTATTGATATCAGCTTTTCAGCACAGCCATGGGTAGTACTTAAATTAATAATGAGTAATAACAATTTTATAAATAAAATATCACTGTACTTACTGAAGTGAATAAAATAGACATGAATGCATTAGATTTGGATTTTAGTGGCTTAACTCTGTTGCTGAATTATTCTCTTCTAATAGTAGTTTGTCTGCAAGCACAGCATTAAAACCAACTGGAAAAGCAAATCCTGTATTGGATGTGCAGCAGTGTATTCAATGGAAGCTCAGCCCAGGAAAATACAGTGCCTCAGACCAACAGCTCTAGTTCCAAGAGGGAGCTGTGTTCTAGTAGACATCCCCATCCTATATTTCTTTCCCTGCTTTTGCTGGTGTTCAGGACACCACAGAGTCAGCTTATTTTTCTCTCTTGTTCTTAGTCGAGTCTTCTTGAAACACGATAGCAGTGCTAATGGTGAACATATTTCACTCAACCTCCCTCCAGAGCTGCAGAGACTGGCACATGGCTCTGGCCCTGCATGAATTCCACCACAGGCTCATGTGCTTGCTCAAATGTGAGAAATTACAACATGGAGTTTGATTCTTCTTCCTCCTCAGATATTTGCCCCCACCTCCAGCTGTCCTAGCAGTTTATGGCTGCACTGCAGAGCCCTTGGACCACAGACCTAGCTCACCATGCAAAGCAGGAGAGTTTTCATCTTGCCCCATTGCTGAAAAACTTAGGTAGCTTTTGCATGAGATCAACATTTCTGTAGCTGCAGAGCACTGCTGCACTGCATGGGTGCAGCATAAGTTATTAGGAGTTTCTGCAGGGACTACTCCAGGCTTTTCAGAAGCATCAGCAAAATTAACCTGTGCTGTCCTGGGGTGGAGCAGTCTGCTCTTGTATTAAGAAAGGGAAAAGTAAGGGAGAGCCTGGAGCTGGAAGGTGGAGGCAGGGCAGAGCCCTCAGTGCTGCTTCTGTGCTCAAAGGGAAAGCGAAGCATTTGAAGTATCACCTGCCATGGGCTTCCTTCCTCTTGGAGCCCTGCACACTGATGCCTTTCCCCTCCTCTGAGGGCTGACTTCCAGATGTAGGTAGAGGTGGTTGCCCCGGGTATTCACCAAATCCAGTCATCCAATGTTAAACCTGCCTTTAGGAACAGATTTCTTCTCAAAATCTGAGTTTGGAATTAATGGCATCATCTGAGCAATGTGGTTTCCTCCATCATTTCCTCTGATCTGATACTGTTCTTGCCAGTTACACTTTTTGTGACTTTTTATACTGCAGTTTTCTGCTTAAGGCTTTAATAGTAGATTGAAAGTAGTTCAGTCACCTTTTTCCAATTCTCACATTCTTTTCTAGTATACCTCTAAAATTTGATGGGTTTCAAAGAAAGGCTGATCTGCTGCATGCCCAAAGAGCATTTGGATGGTCTTCCTTCAGTGACCTTTTCACTCCTCCTTACATCCATTCTCATTCCATCATTATATTAGTTGAAGAAATCCCAGTGTGTTCCAGATGTTGAGTGATGAAATGGTATCAAAGAGCTTGGGTAAAGGACTTGGTGCTGGGGTGTGAGGAAGTGGGAACCCAAAACTTTCCTTCTTCAGAGAGAAACTGCCGGTGCCTACCTTGCTATTCACAGCTTCCCAGTTTGAATCCAGAGCTGTGAAAATGTGGAAACTGTGAAAATATGAGCTGTGAACACTGGGAAGCTGTCAAGTGGGGGAATGGGTGGGGATTTGCAATCTCTCTTGAGTGCAAAGGTTATAGATTCCGATCGAAAACTTAATTCTCTGAGAAGAAAGTTTTTGTCGCTATAACAGCACAAGAAACAGCGGCCAAGGTTGGGAAATTATCTTGGCTGTAAAGACCTTTAATTTCTTTGCTCATAACTTTCAGGCATTTTAGTATTTGAGGCTGAAGTTTTCCAGACCTGGCCTCTGCCAAAAGCCAAATTTCATTAGAGCAAAGCTGATGTCTTGTTTTGGAGCCTGGAAACGAATACTGTGGCAGCAAGGTGAAAGGTGATGTTTCATGTAGGAATAGCCTTGACTTGAGGAGCTGTGCCTTTCATTGGCCCAGGGAAAATGGAGTTTGATTTGTCTGAACTACTGGCATTGGGAACTCCCATGCTGAGCTCTGCAGTGTTGGGAGCCTTTGGCAGCTGCAGTGAGGAAGGACTCGCCTGTTCAGTGGCTCTCTGAGTTGAAAGAGGGGAAGCCCACCATGGATTTAGCAGGTGACTTGCAGGAAGGTATCTCTGGCTAGTGTGCATCCATTGTAGTATTTCTGAGGCTGGCAGAAGCTGAGAACATCTGTGTGTTTTCAGCATGGCTCCAGAAAATACGTAACTGCTTTTTAGTGACTCAGGGTGGAAACAAATGCATCATTCCAGAGGGAAGCTCTGTAGAGCCACCTCAGCTGTTTGCGTACCTGTTCCTGGGGATGGGAGTGCAGCAGTGACTCTGGGAGCCAGAAGAGCTTTATAGCTCCAGTGAC